>NC_053426.1:63574730-63629287 GCF_007990345.1 Gossypium hirsutum
CTCAGTGATAAACGAGCTCCGACACTTCGGCTAGTTAGTATGTGTATGTTACATTAAGGTGTTAATTTGTTGTGAAGCAAGTTTGATATCGGTAAATTGCGTATTATGAAATATTCCGTTTAGCTAAATGTGTGCTATTCTTGTGTTATGCTGGAATTCCTTGCTCAAAACTTACTAAGCATAAATTGCTTACTCGTTACATTGGCTCCTCTGTTTTATAGATTTTTTGGTTCTCAGCAATCGGACTCGGATCTGAAGCCGAGTCGCCACACTATCAAAGGCTCTTTTGGGTCTATTTTGGTTGAATTTTGATAGGCATGTATAGGACTACCCAATGTTGTCTTTCGAGTACTTTATGAAATGTATAAGTGTACAGCCATGCGAAAATGCTTTATGAAGTGGGTATGGCATTAGACCATTCGTGTTTATGAATGTATAAATGGTTTCATGATGTAACTATAGTTGGAATGGAAGTGTTGAGCAAATGATCAGCCATGAATTCAAACCTGTTCGGCCTTTGGAATTCAGCTATAATTGGACCCGAGATAATAGGGGTCATACCATATATGTATGGGATCCTCTCTAAGTCTAGTTTCCATGAAACAAACGGCATCAGTATTGAAGCTCTGTGCAGAGAGATATCCAAGTCGTAATGGAAAAGGTCAGTGTAGTCGACCCCTGTAACATGGGAGACTTGACTAATAAACTGTACTAATTGGCCTGACCAAATTCTAGAAAAAAATACATAGGTGGGAACATGAGTCTAGTTCAGGGAAAATCACAAAACTGATTTCGAGTTGTGAACCAAGATATGATTTTGAAGCGACTAGTACTCAGACTGGGCAGTGTCTGGAAAATTTTCAAAGTTTGTTAACATCTCGTGTCCGACTCCGGTGTCGGTCTCGGGTTCGGGGTGTTACAAAATGACTTTACAAATGGCCTATTTTTGTCCACACGGGCAGAGACACGGGCGTGTGTCTCAACCATGTACGAGATACGGTTATGTTACACGGCTGTGCATCCCCTGAGGTACCCTACGAAATAAGTCAGTATACCCTACAAGTTTGACACGGCTTAGACACACGGGCATGTCTATGGTCGTGTGTGTCACACGGACTCAACACAGGCGTGTAACTGACCGTGCGACATAGTCAGTATACCCCCTAAATGGCACATTGCCGAGCACACGGGCGTGTGTGGCCATTTCGAAAGTCACATGGGCTAAACACACAGGTGTGTGGTTGGCTGTGTGGTTGGCCGTGTGACCCAAGTTAGTATCCTCTCCAATTTTCACACGACTTACACACGGACGTTTCCTCGACGTGTGAACAAGTCAGTATATATGCCCTGTTTTCACCGGTCTAAGACACAAACGTGTTTACTAGCCATGTGAGGCACTCGGCTGTTCACA
The DNA here is from genome assembly GCF_007990345.1 of Gossypium hirsutum. NCBI lineage: Eukaryota > Viridiplantae > Streptophyta > Magnoliopsida > Malvales > Malvaceae > Gossypium > Gossypium hirsutum. The sequence goes on from NC_053426.1 coordinate 63,576,142, forward strand.
CGGGCGTGTGACACTTGAATGTTGAAATTTTTTAAGTTCCTGAAATTTTAATATGTTATAATTTAGTCCCGTATGCATGATTAAAGCTTGATATGCTTGTTTTAAGTACACAATGAATATGAATAAATGATATAGACTGAGAATAGATGTTATCGGATAAATAATTATTCTGAACTAAGTTACAAGTCCGGTAATGCCTCTTAACCTATTCCTACGATGGTTACGGGTTAGGGGTGTTACATTTGATGGTATCAGAGCTACATTTTAGTCGATTCTAGGACTAACGTAGTGTATGTAGTCTAACATACATGCCATATATAAACTGTGATAGTGGATGACTTGATGTTTTCGAATGTGTTTTATACAGTAATGGTTCTCGAATGAGTAATAGCGGAGAACATAGAAGTAATGCGCCAGCTTCGCTCAAGGGAAACGCCTTCTGAATTCAGACTTGTAACGAGTAGTCATGAGGTAGGCTAAGAAGCCTTCTTTTAGATATTAAATGAGTGGTTCACACAGTACATTCGTATGAACCCGGCTGTTCTACAACCTCCACCCCCACCCGTTCCTCAATCGATCCTAGAGTTCCTTAAGGTATTGATCCTCTGCGACTAAATAAACTACTGTTGACAAGATACGAAGCACGGAGCCGAGGAATTTAGAGCTACTGTTAATGATGACCCTGAGAGAGCCGAGTTTGGCTTGAGAACACCATTTGGGTATTCGACGAATTATCTTGTACACCTGAAGAATGTTTAAGGTGTGTTGTATCATTGCTAAGAGACACTGCGAATCAGTGGTGGAATAACTTGATACCTATAGTTCCACCAGAAAGAGTCACTTGGGATTTCTTTCAAGTTGAATTTAGAAAGAAATACATTAGTCAAGGTTTATCGATTAGAAAAGAAAGAACTCCTTAAATTAAAACAAGGTCGTATATCGGTCACATAATATGAGAGAGAGTTTGTACGACTCAGAAAATATGCTCGTGAATGTGTTTCTTCTGAAGCTATAATGTATAAAAGATTCGAGGATGGATTGAATGAAGAAATCAGAGTGTTAGTTGGAATTTTGGAGCTGAAAGAGTTTGTTGTATTGTTTGATCGAGCTTGTAAAGCCGAAGTGCTTTGCAAAGAGAAAAAAAAAGCTGATTCAGAGGCTAGAGAGTCTAGAAAGAGATTTACGGGTAAATCACATTAGTCAGCATCAAAGAAATTTAGAGAATATCATCCTCATTCTACAGCCTCTGCGAGAATTTCTACTAGAGATAGAAATACGAGACAGTCAAGTTCAAACCTCAGGCGACATCTGTGACCAGTGTGGGATGTGCTAGAAATGCTGGACCTGAATGTAATATTGCAATAAGCGACATTACAGTGAATGTAGATTAGTGAGCAGAGCTTGCTTTAAATGTGGATCTTGTGATCATTTTCTTTGTGATTGTCCAGAAAAGTTTATAGTTGAAAGAGATCAACCAGCGAAAGCAAGTAACACGGCTACTAGAGGGAGACCACCCCGAAACACTGGAAATATGAGTGGTAATCGAGGTGCTACGAGAGATTTGACCGTGAGATCTAACGCACGAGCACCTGCCAGAGGTTATGCTATTCGTGCATGAGAGGAGGCATCATCTCCAGACATTATTACCGGTACTTTTTCTCCTTTTGATACTGATATAGTTACGTTGATAGACCCTGGATCAACCCATTCATATATCTGTATGAATTTAGTATTTAAAAAGAGTTTACATGTCGAGTCTACAGAGTTTGTAATTAAAGTATCGAACCCCTTAGGCAAATCTATTTTAGTTGGTAAAATTTGTAAGAATTGTCCTCTGATGATCCGGGGTTACTGTTTTCGGACTGACTTGATGCTTTTACCATTTGATGAGTTTTATGTGATTCTGGGTATGGGTTGGCTGATTATGCACGAAGCAGTTGTGAATTATAGATAAAAGACTATCAAATTGAAATGCCAAAATGGTGAGATTCTTCGAATTGAGTCTAATGATTCGAGTGAATTACCGGTCTTTATATCATCTATTAGCTTTAAAATACTTGAAAAGGGCTATGATGCATATCTTGCATACATATTGGATACGAAAGTGTTAAAATCAAAAATTGAGCCCGTGCCTGTTGTTTGTGAGTTTTCGGATTTATTTCCATAAGAATTACTGGGTTCGCCTCCGATCAGAGAAGTTGAATTTCGTATTGAGTTAGTACCCGGAACAACACCGATATCAATAGCTCTATGTAACAGCTCGATTTTAGGGTTAATCAGAACAGTGGTTTTGGGACCAATAAATCTGACATCAAAAAATTTATTTTATTATTATTTTAATATTTACAGCATGATATTAGAATTGTGTAAAAATTTCGTGAAGAAATTTTACCGTTTGAGTGGTTAATTCGGTAAAAATGACTAAATCGCGTAAAGCGTAAAACTTGTGTTCTATTAGTTAAAAGTATCAAATAGCTATAAAATCTTGAAGTTAAGGGCCTTAAGTGGTAAATGTACCATTATCTGGTTAGTGGATGTTAATGGATGATAGTGGAAGGGTATTTGGTGTAGTTATTAATTAATATTAAGGTTAACATTGTAATTTGTTAATAAAGGTTATTTTATTAAAGAAAATAAAAGAAAGACATGCATGTTCATCTTTCTCAACTGATTTTGAAGAAAGAAAAGCCATTAAAGAACACCATACATTCGGCCATGGTTCAACCTTGCATGTAAGCCCATTTCATCTTGGTTTTCAATAATCTTTACGTTTTTTAGCTCGTTGTAGCTTAATCTAGCTAGCTCGTATCTCTATTTTCGAAATTGTTATAGATTTGAAATGATGCCATTGTTGAATGCTTGGTTATTTAGACATTTTATGATAGATTATTAATATTTGAAGCTAGATTAACAAGTTTTATGAAGTGATTTTTGACAAAAATGTCAATTAGGGATTAAATTGAGAAATGTGAAAATTTGTGGTTAAAGTGTGAAATAAATGAAAATATGGGCTGCTATGAAGTTGTATTAAATTCTTTGGGCTTGGGTTTGGCCAAAATTGGATGAATTTCATTTTACGAGCTTAGAGACTAAATTGTAAAAGTGTGAAACTTTAGGGGCAAAAGCGTAATTTTTCCAAGATGTGTAAATTGTGATAAATTGAATGTATTAATGATTAAAGAAGATGATTTTATTTATAACTAGATTGAGAAAAGCAAAATATGAGTTTAGATCGAAGGAAAAGATAAAGTATCGTACTAGTCGATCTATTCCGTCATTTTAACGATCGAGGTAAGTTCGTACGTGATAAATGATGTTACAATTATGTTTTTAATGCTTTAATAATGCATAAACTGTATATATGTGACTACGGTTACGTACGACGATAAATCGACTATGTTTGGCACTTAGTGTGCGTTTCAAAATAGCGTCGGCTATAAATAGCACTTAGTGTGCGAATTGGAATAGCTTCGGCTATATAAGGCACTAAGCGTACGATACTGGGATAGATTTGGTTTAATGTGATTGCACTAAGTGTGCTAGATCGTTATAGCTTTAGCTAATCACTGATGCACTAAGTGTATGTGTAACACCCCTAACCTGTATACGTCGCCGGAATAGGTTAAGAGGCATTATCGGACTCATAACTTAGATCAAAACAATCAACTATCAAATACCATTTCAATTCAATAAAATACCATTCATTCATGTTCATTACGAACTTAAACCATACAAGGTCTAATCCATGCATCTAGGACTAAATCGATAACATGTGAACTTTTCAGAACTTATAAAAATTTTCAACTTTTAAAAGGTCACACGCCCGTGTGAACAGGCACAAGGAATTAAACATGCCCGTGTGTCTAAACCGTGGCGAAACAGGGCATACATACTGACTTCTCCACATGGCCACAAGACACGCCCGTGTGCCAGGCCGTGTGAAAATTAGGGAGGCTACTGACTTGGCCACATGGCTGACCACACGCCCGTGTGCCAATCTATGTGCCACACACGACCAATAGACATGCCCGTGTGTCTAGGACGCGTGAAAAATAAAGGGTATACTGCCTTTAATTCGTAGGGTACCCTAGGGGACACACGGCCGTGTAACATGACCGTGTGTCACACACGACTGAGACACACGTCCATGTCTCTGCCCGCGCAAGCAAAAATAAGCCATTTGAATTGCCAACTTGCCACCCCAATTGGGTCAAACCTACAAGCACCAAACCAAGCATATATACACAACAACTTCAGCCAATTTCTATACCAACCATACATCATTCATGCCATAATATTATCGACCATGTACATGCTCATAAACTCAACTCAATTGTGCCAAGACATAAGACCAAATCATATCAAACATATGTTTCATAATCTCTAAACTCATGACCAAATCTCATACCAAAACTTGCCAAACTTATTATTTCTCTTAGCCATTCATGAACACATCAAATAGATCTTCTTGCATCACATTTCATATACCAAAAATCAAAAACGTAAACACAACCATATCAAACATATCACATGTGTAACACCCCGAACCCGAGACCGACACCGGAGTCGAACACGAGGTGTTAACAGACTTTAAACCCCTTATAAAAATATTTCTCAGACACTGCCAATCTGCGTACTAGTCGCTTTAAAATTCATATCTTGAGTTTCACAACTCGAAAAACAGTTTCTTGATTTTTTCCTGAAACTAGACTCATATGCCCATCTACATATTTTTTTTCTAGAATTTTTGGTCGGGCCAATTAGTACAGTTTATTAGTCAAAGTCTCCCATGTTACAGGGATCGACTACCCTGACCTTTGCGCATTACGACTTAGATATCTCCTTGTACAGGGCTCCAATACTGATTCCGTTTGTTTCTATAGAAACTAGACTCAGAGATAAATCTATCCATATATGGTATGACTCCTAATTATCTCTGGTTAATTTGTAATGAATTTCCAAAGTCGGAACAGGAATCCAGAAACCGTTCTGGCCCTGTCTCACGAGAACCTGAATATCTCTTAACATACTATCCGTATGATTGTTTCGTTACTTTCTATGAAAGTAGATTCATCAAGGTTTGTTTACATAATTTATTCACTATTTAATTCCCTTCCTACTATTTTTAGTGATTTTCCAAATCTATATCACTGCTGCTGTCAGCATCTGCCTTTAAGGTAGACTTTACCTATTTCATGGTTTCCATGATTCAACTAGCCCTTTTTGCATAAATAGCACAATTTATGAAAGTGATTAACCATCCCCATGGCCAATCCTTGTCAAGCATATCCACACCAAATGATTATAACAATATACTCAAACACATATAAGCCATTTTCGCATGGCTATCCAAAATTTATACAAGTCCAAAGGGTCCACGACCCACAACAAACGGGTAGTCCTATACATGCCATTTCGAAGTTCAACCAAAATTGTACCAAAAGGGGGCTTTGATAGTGTGGGCGACTTTGACCTCAAGATCCCGAGTCCGATAGCTGGAGAACCAAATCTATAAAACAGAGGAGCAATGAAACGGAGTAAGCAATTTATGCTTAGTAAGTTTTGAGCAAGGAATTCCAGCACAACAAAAGTATAGCATTCATATGGCTAAACGGATAATTTCATATGCACAAATTTACGACATCGTACTTGCTTCACATTATCAACCCTTATGTACATACACAAAAGATCAACTCAGCCAAAGGCCGGTAGCTCGTTTATCAACTGAGCGAATACTTATTTGTAAGGGCTCAACTAAATTCAAGCACATACGAAACATACCTCAATGTTGGGATGTTTCGAGAGTATTAACTGGAATTTTACAGCAAGTTCATTCATTCCCAAATCACGTAACTTCGGAATTTAACCGGATATAGCTCCTCGTTCGAATGCCTTCGGGACATAGCCTGGTTATAGTAATTTGCACAAATGCCTTCGGGACTTAACCCGGATTTAGTAACTCGCACAAATGCCTTCGGGACTTAACCCGGATTTAGTAACTCGCACAAATGCCTTCGGGCTTAGCCCGGAATTAGTATCTCGCACAAATGCCTTCGGATCTTAGTCCGGATATTGTCACTTAGCACAAGCCTTCGGGACTTAGCCCGGACAGCATTCAAATAACCATGCACATTTAACAATAAATCATGGCCCATTCGTATTTCATTTTCGTTAGCAAAACTCAAACACAAGACATTTATCATTCTTGCAAATTCGGCTCAATAGCCACACAAAGAGCATGATTTTAATTTGCTCATAACATGATCTAGTCACATCATAATTTAAGCTCTTTTACTCAAGAACTTACCTCGGGTGTTGTCGAACGATTCCGATAGCTATTCGACCACTTTTTCCTTCCCTTTATCGGATTTAGTTCCCCTTTGCTCTTGAGCTTAATTAAACAAATAAATTGATTTAATCATTTGAGCATCGAAAAGAGGAACACAAGGCACTTTGCCCATATTTATACATTAGACATTAAAGTCACATATGTACAGAATCATGAATCAAACTCAACATTTTAGCTAATTTTTCCCCCTTGGCCGAATATGCATGTCTATTTTGGGGCCGATTTCAACACTTAATACATTCTACAAGTATGGTCACTTGTATTGACTAAACACCCTTTTGTTTCGAGTTCAAAACTTGGCTAATACACACATATACACACTAGTAAAGCATCCTCTCCCTTTCCATCAATTTAACACATGCATTGCTCATTAACATGCAAAAGTTATATTCGGCCTTAGCACACAACTTGCTGGCCGATTCTTCTCCATTTAGCAACCAATGCACATATGTGCTCACTCAAAAATGCTAAAAAGGAGGTTCAAGAATCATCAAGCCACCATCACATGCATCATTAACAAGCTTCATATTTAGCATGCAATGGCATTAACACAAACTCCACCTAGGCCGAATCTTAACTCATCCTCATGCCTCATCACCACAACATCAAACATCAACCAAGAATGATGCATCCATGGCTGAGTGTCATTTCCATCACATAGCAAGATTTAGACCATGGGCTAGGTAGAACTCAAGCTAACAACTAAAACATGCATGCATCTCATAGAACATCATCAAACATATCTAGCCTAGCTACATGTATGGCCGAACCTCTTCAACCTTTCTTCTTCCTTCCTCCTTAAAATTTTTGGCCAAGGATGAACCAAAGGATGAGCATTTTTTTCTTTGTTTTTTCTTTCTAGTTTCGGCTAAATGAAGATGAGAAAGGATGAACAAAAATTTTCTCCTTTCTTTTCTTTAGCTCACGGCAATGGGGGGGGGAAACAACTACACACATTTTTTTTGTATCATCATACTCCTTTTCATTATTTTATGCCCATGCCCCTTATTTTATTTTTTTCCTACATACCTCACTAGGCCAACATGTTCCCAACATGTTTCCACCCATAGCATGGCCAACCACTAGCTCAAATTTTGGGTAATTTGACATGCAAACCCATCATTTTCACAACATGCATTAATAGACCATTTTAAATTAGCCTATCATATTTTCACCATGTCTCATATCAATCCCTATTTAATAATTTCTCATGCAATTGGAAAAATTGGAGAATGAAACTTCCACATACTCATGTACACACATAATAAGCATAGAATATGGAAATCAATTATTTTTATGACTCAGTTTTGTGGTCCCGAAACCACTTCCCGACTAGGGTCAATTTTGGGCTGTCACAACTCTCCCCCACTTAAGAAATTTTCGTCCCCGAAAATCTTATCGGTAAATAGGTTTGGGTATCGTTCTTTCATCGAGCTCTCGGTTTCCCAAGTAGGTTCCTCGATCCCGTGTTTGAGCCATAACACCTTAACTAACGGAACCCTTTTGTTTCGCAACTCTTTCAGTTCACGAGCTAGGACACGCATCGGTTCTTTTTCATAACTCATATCGGCTTGAATTTCAACCTCTGATGGGCTAATTATATGCGATGGATCAGATCGATAGCGTCGAAGCATCGAAACATGAAAGACGTCGTGAATCTTTTCAAGATCAGGGGGCAAAATCAATCTATACGCAACCGGACCAACTCGTTCGGAGATTTCGTACGGCCCAATGAATCTCGGGCTCAACTTGCCCTTACGGCCAAACCTGAGTACCTTTTCCCAAGGCGAAACTTTAAGGAACACTTTATCTCCCACCTGATATTCAATGTCCTTTCGTTTCAAATCCGCATACGATTTTTTTGACGATCTGTGGCTGCTTTCAGACTTTCACGGATTACCTTTACTTTCTGTTCGGCATCCTTAATCAAATCAACTCCAAAATTTTACTTTCACCGAGCTCGGTCCAAAACAATGGTGTACGGCATTTACGACCGTACAAAGCCTCGTAAGGTGCCATCTTAATACTTGATTGAAAACTATTGTTGTAAGCGAATTCAATCAAAGGTAAATATCGTTCCATGAACCACTGAACTCGAGGATGCAACATCTCAACATATCCTCAAGTATCTGAATTATCCGCTCAGATTGACCATCGGTTTGGGGGTGAAAAGTAGTGCTAAAATGCAGCTTGGTACCCAAAGCTTCTTGCAATTTCTTCCAAAATCGTGAGGTGAATCTCGGATCTCTATCCGACACGATAGAAACAGGTACCCCGTGTAATTTCACAATCTGAGAAACGTACAATTCAGCTAGTCTATCCAATGAAAAATCCATACACACGGGGATACAGTGAGCCGACTTAGTCAGTCTATCGACAACAACCCAAATCGCATCCTTCTTACTTGTTGACAATGGCAGTCCGGACACAAAGTCCATTGTGACTCGATCCCATTTCCACTCGGGTATCATGATCGGCTGAAGTAATCTTGAAGGCACTTGATGTTCCGCTTTCACTTGTTGACATATTAAACATCTCGAAACAAAGTCGGAGATGTCTCGTTTCATACCATGCCACCAAAATCGACGTTTCAAATCGTTGTACATTTTCGTACCCCCCGGGAGAATTGACATTCGGCTACAATGGGCTTCGTTCAGAATCATCGAAATGAGTTTCGAATTCCTTGGAACACACAAACGACTTCTGAACCTCAAACAATAATCATCATCAATTTGAAACTCCGATTCCTTGCTCGGAACACACTCAGCCCGTTTTGCAACCAATTCATCATCGACTTTCTGAGCTTCACGAATTTGATGAGTCAATAATGGTTTGGCTTTTAATTCAGCTATTAACACATTGTCGGGTAGAACAGACAAGTGCATATTCATCGCTCGTAAAGCAAACAATGATTTTCGGCTTAAGGCGTCCGCAACCTCATTAGCCTTTCCTGGGTGGTAATCAATGACAAGCTCGTAATCTTTCAACAACTCAAGCCAACGTCCTTGTCGCAGATTTAAGTCTCTTTGAGTCATCAAATTTTTGAGACTTTTGTGATCCGAAAATACATGGCACTTTTCACCAAATAAGTAATGTCGCCATATTTTTAAAGCAAATACGATGGCAGCTAGTTCAAGATCATGGGTCAGATAATTTTTCTCATGTGGCTTTAATTGTCTCGACGCATAGGCCACAACTCGACCTTCTTGCATCAATACGCAACCCAACCCAAGTAGGGATGCGTCACTATAAATGACAAACTCTTTGCCTGATTCGGGTTGCACTAAAATTGGAGCTTCAGTCAAATAAGTTTTTAGTTGATCAAAGCTTTTCTGACATTTCTCCGTCCATTCGAACTTAACATCCTTTTGAAGTAGCTTCGTCATTGGTGTGGCTATCATCGAGAAACCTTTGACAAATCGTCGGTAATAACCGGTGAGCCCCAAAAAGCTCCGAACTTCGGTAATATTTCTTGGAGGCTTTCAGTTAAGTATGGCTGAAATTTTGCTCGGGTCAACTCGAATACCCGATGCGGATACCACATGACCCAAGAAGCTAACCTCTCTTAACCAGAACTCACACTTACTGAACTTAGCATATAACTACTTATCCCGCAAAATTTTCAACACCAGTCTCAGGTGTTCAGCATGTTCGGTCTCATCTCTTGAATAGACCAAGATGTCATCAATGAACACAACTATGAATCGATCCAAATATGGTCTGAAGATCCGATTCATCAAATCCATAAATACCGCAGGGGCATTAGTGAGCCCAAATGGCATCACTAAGAACTCGTAGTGACCATATCTCGTCCTGAAGGCAGTTTTGGGTATGTCCGAATCTCGAATTCGCAACTGATAATAGCCTAATCTCAAATCTATTTTTGAGAACACTGAGGCTCCCTTCAGTTGGTCGAACAAATCATCGATACGCGGTAACAGATATTTTTTCTTTATCGTCACTTTATTCAGTTGATGATAGTCAATGCACAACCTCATGGTTCCGTCCTTCTTTTTTCACGAACAATACTGGTGCACCCCAAGGTGAGAAACTTAGTCGAGCAAAACCTCTATCCGTCAATTCTTGCAACTGAGCTTTCAACTCTTTTAACTCGGTTGGTGCCATACGATACGGAGCTATCGAAATCGGCGTAGTCCCAGGTACAAGCTCAATACCAAACTCTACCTCCCGAACAGGTGGTAAACCCGGTAATTCTTCAGGAAAAACATCCGGGTATTCACAAACCACCGGCACAGATTCGGGTTTCTTGTCTAATTCTTTGTCATCCAGTACATACGCAAGGTATGCTTGGCACCCTTTTCTTACATATTTCTGGGCCAACATTGCTGATATTACAGCTGGCATCCCCTCCAAGTCCGTAGACTCAACTCGGATTACTTCGTTATTTGCGCACCTCAAATCAATAGTCTTGCTTTTGCAATTCACAACCGCATCATGCGCGGTCAACCAATCCAAACCAAGAATAACATCAAATTCATCAAACGGCAAAAGCATCAAGTCCGCCGGAAAACAGGAACCTCGAATTTCTAGGGGACATTTCTTACACACTTTGTCGACCAGCACGTAACGACCCAAGGGATTTGACACCCGAATTACGAACTCAGTAGACTCAATAGGTAAAGTCTTACTGGATGCTAAGGTTTCACATATGTAAGAATGAGTAGAACCGGGGTCAATCAAAGCAATTACATTAGTATCCAAGAGAGTAAAAGTACCGGTAATAACATCAGGCGAAGAAGCATCCTCGCGGGCACGTATAGCATAAGCTCTAGCAGGCGCACGAGCCTCGGATCTGGTCGTAACATCTCTAGATCCTCTCTGACCACCACCAGCATTGCCCGTATTTTCAGATGGTCTACCTCGAGCAGTGGTAGCACCCGGTTTCCCACTCTGATTTACATTCTGTTCAGACAACCTCGGGCAATCTTTAATGAAGTGGTCAACTGATCCGCACTTGTAACATGAGCGGTCAGGGAATCTACAACTCCCCGAATGCCATTTACCGCAATATCGACATTTCGTTCTGTCTCGACGTTCATCCCCAACACTGGCGACCGAAGTGCCTCGTGTACCCACAGGGGGTCGATCACGATCTCGTCTAAAAAGGCCCGAAGTGCCTCTCGACCAGCCCACATCATCTCGAAATTTTTTCGATGCCTGTTGAAGAGACTTTCCCGAGGATCTTTTACGAAACTCTCCAGTTCCCTCATCAACTTTTTGTTTTTCTTTTCTAAGCTCTTCGGCTTTACAAGCTCGCTCGACAAGTACTACGAACTCTCGTATTTCAAGAACGCCAACGAACATTTTTATATCTTCATTCAGCCCATCCTCGAAGCGTTTACACATAATAGCCTCGGACGAAACACATTCCCGAGCGTATCTACTAAGTCTAACAAATTTTTGCTCGTAATCAGTAACTGACATAGAACCTTGCTTAAGCTCAAGAAATTCCTTCCATTTTTGATCAACAAATCTCTGACTGATATACTTTTTCCGAAACTCAGTTTGGAAAAACTCCCAAGTTACTTGCTCTCGGGGCACAACAGAAGTCAGAGTACTCCACCAATAGTAGGCAGAATCGCGTAGCAAGGAGATAGTACACTTTAGGCATTCATCGGGTGTACAAGATAGCTCATCGAGTACCCGGATAGTGTTGTCCAACCAAAATTCAGCTTGCTCGGCATCGTCGATATCCGTAGCCTTAAATTCAGTAGCCCCATGTTTTCGGATTCTGTCAACTGGGGGCTTATTTGACCTTATTTGGTCAGTTACCGGAGGTATTGTAGGTGCGGGGGTGGTATTAGTCAGAAATGGAGGTTGTGGAACAGCCGTATTAGTTCGAATGTATTGGTTGAACCAATCATTCATCACGCTATAGAAAGCTTGTCTAGCTTCCTCATTCGGGTTACTAGCATTAGGTTGAGAGTCCGCCGACACTATCCCTTGTGCGGGAGCAAGCGCTACATTCTCAAGATCATCAGCTACCTCTCGGTCGGGATCAGGATCCATTACTATAAATAAATACATTTACAATTGTCAGAAATCACCACACTATCAAGTAATCACATAAAATGGCATGTATAGCTAGACCCAACGCATTACGGTAGTCCTAGAATCGACTAAACCATAGCTCTGATACCAATCAAATGTAACACCCCGAACCCGAGACCGACACCGGAGTCGAACACGAGGTGTTAACAGACTTTAAACCCCTTATAAAAATATTTCTCAGACACTGCCAATCTACGTACTAGTCGCTTTAAAAATCATATCTTGAGTTTCACAACTCGAAAATCAGTTTCGTGATTTTTCCCTGAAACTAGACTCATATGCCCATCTACATATTTTTTTCTAGAATTTTTGGTTGGGCCAATTAGTACAGTTTATTAGTCAAAGTCTCCCATGTTACAGGGATCGACTACCCTGACCTTTGCACATTACGACTTGGATATCTCCTTGTACAGGGCTCCAATACTGATGCCGTTTGTTTCTATAGAAACTAGACTCAGAAAGGAATCTATCCATATATGGTATGACTCCTAATTATCTCTGGTTAATTTGTAATGAATTTCCAAATTCGGAACAGGAAATCCAGAAACCGTTCTGGCCCTGTCTCACGAGAACCTGAATATCTCTTAACATACTATCCGTATGATTGTTTCGTTACTTTCCTATGAAAGTAGATTCATCAAGGTTTGTTTACATAATTTATTCACTATTTAATTCCCTTCCTACTATTTTTAGTGATTTTCCAAATCTACATCACTGCTGCTGTCAGCATCTGCCTTTAAGGTAGACTTTACCTATTTCATGGTTTCCATGATTCAACTAGCCCTTTTTGCATAAATAGCACAATTTATGAAAGTGATTAACCATCCCCATGGCCAATCCTTGTCAAGCATATCCACACCAAATGATTATAACAATAAACTCAAACACATATAAGCCATTTTCGCATGGCTATCCAAAATTTATACAAGTCCAAAGGGTCCACGACCCACAACAAACGGGTAGTCCTATACATGCCATTTCGAAGTTCAACCAAAATTGTACCAAAAGGGGGCTTTGATAGTGTGGGCGACTTTGACCTCAAGATCCCGAGTCCGATAGCTGGAGAACCAAATCTATAAAACAGAGGAGCAATGAAACGGAGTAAGCAATTTATGCTTAGTAAGTTTTGAGCAAGGAATTCCAGCACAACAAAAGTATAGCATTCATATGGCTAAACGGATAATTTCATATGCACAAATTTACGACATCGTACTTGCTTCACATTATCAACCCTTATGTACATACACAAAAGATCAACTCAGCCAAAGGCCGGTAGCTCGTTTATCAACTGAGCGAATACTTATTTGTAAGGGCTCAACTAAATTCAAGCACATACGAAACATACCTCAATGTTGGGATGTTTCGAGAGTATTAACTGGAATTTTACAGCAAGTTCATTCATTCCCAAATCACGTACCTTCGGAATTTAACCGAATATAGCTCCTCGTTCGAATGCCTTCGGGACATAGCCCGGTTATAGTAATTCGCACAAATGCCTTCGGGACTTAACCCGGATTTAGTAACTCGCACAAATGCCTTCGGGACTTAACCCGGATTTAGTAACTCGCACAAATGCCTTCGGGCTTAGCCCGGAATTAGTATCTCGCACAAATGGCTTTGGATCTTAGTCCGGATATTGTCACTTAGCACAAGCCTTCGGCACTTAGCCCGGACAGCATTCAAATAACCATGCACATTTAACAATAAATCATGGCCCATTCGTATTTCATTTTCGTTAGCAAAACTCAAACACAAGACATTTATCATTCTTGCAAATTCGGCTCAATAGCCACACAAAGAGCATGATTTTAATTTGCTCAAAACATGATCTAATCACATCATAATTTAAGCTCTTTTACTCAAGAACTTACCTCGGGTGTTGTCGAACGATTCCGATAGCTATTCGACCACTTTTTCCTTCCCTTTATCGGATTTAGTTCCCCTTTGCTCTTGAGCTTAATTAAACAAATAAATTGATTTAATCATTTGAGCATCGAAAAGAGGAACACAAGGCACTTAGCCCATATTTATACATTAGACATTAAAGTCACATATGTACGGAATCATGAATCAAACTCAACATTTTAGCTAATTTTTCCCCCTTGGCCGAATATGCATGTCTATTTTGGGGCCGATTTCAACACTTAATACATTCTACAAGTATGGTCACTTGTATTGACTAAACACCCTTTTGTTTCGAGTTCAAAACTTGGCTAATACACACATATACACACTAGTAAAGCATCCTCTCCCTTTCCATCAATTTAACACATGCATTGCTCATTAACATGCAAAAGTTATATTCGGCCTTAGCACACAACTTGCTGGCCGATTCTTCTCCATTTAGCAACCAATGCACATATGTGCTCACTCAAAAATGCTAAAAAGGAGGTTCAAGAATCATCAAGCCACCATCACATGCATCATTAACAAGCTTCATATTTAGCATGCAATGGCATTAACACAAACTCCACCTAGGCCGAATCTTAACTCATCCTCATGCCTCATCACCACAACATCAAACATCAACCAAGAATGATGCATCCATGGATGAGTGTCATTTCCATCACATAGCAAGATTTAGACCATGGGCTAGGTAGAACTCAAGCTAACAACTAAAACATGCATGCATCTCATAGAACATCATCAAACATACCTAGCCTAGCTACATGCATGGCCGAACCTTTTCAACCTTTCTTCTTCCTTCCTCCTTAAAATTTTTGGCCAAGGATGAACCAAAGGATGAGCATTTTTTTTCTTTGTTTTTTTCTTTCTAGTTTCGGCTAAATGAAGATGAGAAAGGATGAACAAAAATTTTCTCCTTTCTTTTCTTTAGCTCACGGCAATGGGGGGAAACAACTACACACTTTTTTTTTTGTAATCATCATACTCCTTTTCATTATTTTATGCCCATGCCCCTTATTTTATTTTTTTCCTACATACCTCACTAGGCCAACATGTTCCCAACATGTTTCCACCCATAGCATGGCCAACCACTAGCTCAAATTTTGGGTAATTTGACATGCAAACCCATCATTTTCACAACATGCATTAATAGACCATTTTAAATTAGCCTATCATATTTTCACCATGTCTCATATCAATCCCTATTTAATAATTTCTCATACAATTGGAAAAATTGGAGAATGAAACTTCCACATACTCATGTACACACATAATAAGCATAGAATATGGAAATCAATTATTTTTATGACTCGGTTTTGTGGTCCCGAAACCACTTCCCGACTAGGGTCAATTTTGGGCTGTCACAACATGGCTAAATATATACATCAAAAAGCATAATCCCACAGCTTCTAGCCTATACATGCCATACTTTAATATATACATTTTCAAAGTACCAAAATGAGGTTCGATAGTTTGGTGATGATCCTTGACGATCTCGAACTCACAGTAGCTTCGGTATCTATAAAACAATGCAAACACCACAAAGTAAGCTTTCAAAAGCTTAGTAAGTTCGTACCAAAATCAACAACAATATATAAAATATGAAACAACAACACATAAGTACTTATAAATTCTCTACTCATCTATCAATTTCATGCCAACATCATCCATATGTTTACACCAATTCAATAAAATTTATATGCATTATACCATCTACCACATAAGTATTAAACTTACCTGAACATTCCCGTATTCATTCATTTTCATTCTCACCTCTTGTTCGGATATTTTAAGACTTTTCGAAGATTACCAATGCTTTAAACATCCACACACTTAGTGCTTTAAAGATTAGCCAAAGCTATAATAATTCCACACACTTAGTGTTTTCTCAATTAACCAAAGCTATCTCGGTATCGCACATTTAGTGCCTCATATAGCCGAAGCTAGTTTAAATCATACACTTAGTGCCAAATACAATTGATTTATCATCTATTCATCCAAACTAAATGTATATACAATCTATGTATAAACAAAGCATCAAAACATACTTATCACATCATGTTTTACGTACGAACTTACCTCGTACTAAGAGTTGTCAACTCGGATTGGTTACTCAGTAACCTTTGACTTCGCTTGATCTAAATTTGAATTCCTCTTTTCTTGATCTATATGTATTCAAAATTAACCCTTTTATTCACTAAATCATTCAAACCAATCCATATACACACAATTAAGGCATATTGCAAACTAGCCTTCATATTTTCACATTTCGACACTTTAGTTCCTAATTCACAAAATCACAAAATATACAAATTTTTCTTTAAACAAGCTTAGCCGAATTTTCATAGCTCTCATGCAAGTCCATACATTTCATTTATTTCACATTTTAATCCCTCAAAATAACATTTTTACAATTTAGCCCTAATTACTCGCATTCATCAAAAATCGAAAGACAAAACATGTAAACCCAACATCAAGCTTTCATATTTCAACATATAACATCACAAAGCTCATGAATTCATCCATGGTATATTTCAAAATTATCAACAAAATCAAAAATTGAGGCATGGGTTCGATAATATACGAAGCAATGATTACAAAAACGTAGAAATAATAAAAAAACTGAACAAAATCCATACCTTAATCAAGAAATTCAATGGCCGAACCCTATCTATCATTTCTTTTCTTTTATGTGTGATTTTCGATTGATGAACATGAGAAAAATGAGTTTATTTTAAGCTTTGTTTTATTTGACTTATATTATTAATCAAATACCAAATTTTCCCTTTATTAATACATATAAAAATCATTTGTAATAAGGCCATATATGTCCATTAACCATGTAAATGGCATAATTACCACATAAGGACTCTCATAAATAAAGCCAAATCAATTAGGCACTTTTAACATATAGTAGGCAACTTTTACATTTTACGCGATTAGGTCCTTTTTCTAAATTAAGCACACAAACATTCAAATTTTCATACGAGACTTTCACACATACTCATTCACCTATCATAAACACAAAAAATAATATTTAAATATTTTTCTGACTCGGATATGTGGTCCCAAAACCACTATTCTGACTAGGGTCTAAACTGGACTGTTACAATTCTCCCCCTTTAGGGATTTTCGTCCTTGAAAATCTTACCATTGAACAGATTCGGATATTGCTGCATCATAATATCTTTAGGCTCCCACGTAGCCTCTTCAGTTCTGTTTCAATGCCACATCACTTTTACTAATGAAATTTTCTTATTTCGTAATTCTTTAACCTTTCGAGCTAATATATGAATCGGCTTTTCTTCATAAGTCATATATGACTGAATGTCTATCTCAGACGAAGGAATTACATGCAACGGATCTGATCTGTATCGTCAAAGCATCGATACATGAAACACATTATGAATCTTTTCTAGCTCTGGTGGCAACAACAATCTATATGCTACTGGCCCAATACGCTCGATAATCTCATACGGCTCAATGAACCTCGGACTTAATTTGCCTTTTCTACGGAATCGAAGCACTTTCTTCCACGGAGTAACCTTTAAAAACACTTTATCACCGATCTCAAACTCAATATCTTTTCCTTTCAAATCCGCATAAGATTTCTGACGATCAGAAGTTGTTTTCAGACTATCTTGGATCACTTTTACTTTCTGTTCAAAATTTTTTAGCAAATCAACCCCGTGAATCTTATTTTCGCTTAGTTCAGTACAATATAAAGGTGTACGACATTTGCAACCATATAAATCTTCGTACGGTGCCATTTTAATGCTCAACTGAAAGCTTTTATTATAAGTGAATTCAATTAAAGTTAGATATTGTTCCCACTTACCTTCAAACTCAAGAATGCAACATCTCAACATATCCTCAAGTATCTGAATAATCCGCTCAGATTGACCTTCCGTTTGCGGATGAAAAGTAGTACTAAAGTGCAATTTAGTACCCAGAGCATCTTACAATTTCTTCTAGAATCATGATGTGAATCTCGGGTCTCTGTCTGATATAATAGATGATGGCACACCGTGTAATCTCATAATATTGGAAATGTATAACTCAGCTAATTTATCAAGTGAGTAATCAGATCGAACTAGAATAAAATGAGCTAATTTCGTCAATCGATCAACTACAACCCAGATTGCATCTTTCTTTCTCGGAGACAAGGGTAAACTCGAAACAAAGTCCATTGTTACTCGATCCCATTTCTACTCCGGAACCATAATCGGTTGTAACAAACCAGATGGCACCTGATGTTTAGCTTTAATTTGCTGACAGATCAAACATTTAGAAACATATTCAGAGATATCTCTTTTCATTCCGGACCACCAGTAATGTTGCTTCAGACCATTATACATTTTCATACTATCCGGATGCACAGATAATCGACTCTTGTGAGCTTCACTCAAAATCATCTAAACTAACTCTGAATTTCTCTAAACACAAATTTGATCTCGGAATCTCAAACAATCATCTTTATCAACTCTGAATTACGGATTAGACTCTAAATCACACTGAGCTCTTTTAGCTAAAATCTCATTATCAGTCTTCTGAGATTCAATAATCTGCTGTAAGAACAAAGGTCTTGCTTTTAATTCAGCTAAAACTGAACCATCATCAGACAGAACTAAATGAGCATTCATCGCATGCAAAGCAAACAACGATTTTCGACTCAAGGCATCAGCAACAACATTTGCTTTTCCCGGATGATAATCAATCACAAGTTCATAGTCTTTTAACAGTTCTAGCCATCTTTTTTGTCCCAGATTTAGATCTTTTTGAGTCATCTAATACTTTAAACTCTTATGATCAGAATACACATGACATTTCTCATCGAACAAGTAGTGGCGCCATATCTTTAGAGTAAACATAATCACAGCTAATTCAAGATCGTGTGTTAGATAGTTCTTTTCATGCTGCTTCAATTGTCTCGAAGCATAAGCAATGACTTTGCCTTCTTGCATTAAAACACATCCCAGACCAATCAATGAAGCATCACTATATATCACAAATTCTTTCCTCGATTTAGGTTGTACCAATACCAGAGCTTCAGTCAACAAAGTTTTCAACTGATCAAAACTGTTCTGACACTTTTTAGTTTCACATCTTTCTGAAGCAGTTTTGTCAACGGAATTGCAATCATCGAAAAACCTTTTACGAATCATCTATAATAACCAGCAAGTCCTAGAAAGCTGCGGACTTTAGAGACATTCCTCAGAGGTTTCCAATCCAAAATAGCAAAAATTTTGCTCGGATCAACTTGGATACCAGAGGTTGATACAATATGACCTAGAAAACCAACTTCTCGCAACCAGAATTCATATTTACTGAACTTCGCATACAACTATTTAACTCGCAGAATCTGTAGCACTAATCTCAAATGCTCGGCATGTTCGAATTCATCACGTGAATAAATCAATATGTCATCAATGAATACAACAACAAATTGATCTAGATACGGTCTGAAATTTCTATTCATCAAATCCATAAAAATAGCAGGTGTGTTAGTCAATCCGAAAGACATAACTAAAAATTCATAGTGGTTGTACCTTGTTCTGAAAGTAGTTTTTGGAATGTCTGAGTCTTTCGCTCGCAACTGATAATAGCCTAATCTCAAATCTATTTTTGAAAACACATCAGCTCCTTTCAACTTATCAAACAAATCATCAATTCGAGGTAGAGGATACTTATTCTGGATAGTCACTTTTTTCAACTGACGATAATCGATATACATTCTCATCGTTCTGTCTTTCTTTTTCATGAATAGAACCTGAGCACCCCAAAGTGAGAAACTCAGTCTAGCAAATCCTCTATCAGTCAATTCTTGCAACTGAGACTTTAATTCTTTTAGTTCGATCAGGGCCATTTTAGTCGGAGCTATCGAAATCAAAGTAGTACCAAGTACCAATTCAATGCCAAATTCTACTTCTCTAACTGAAGATAATCCCGAAAGTTGTTCAGGAAACACAACAGGTAACTCACAGACAATAGGCACAGATTTTACTTTCTTTTCTGACATTCTCGAATCAATCACATATGCAAAATAAGCTTCACAACCCTTACTCACTATACTCAAAGCTTCCATCAAAGATATTACAGTAGGTAATCCATTCAAATCACTAGATTCAATTCTGACTATTTCATCATTCTTGCATCTCAAAGCAATAGTTTTCTGTTTGCAGTTCACATCAGCATCATGCAAAGTTAACCAATCCATACCTAGAGTTATATCAAATTCATCAAACAGTAACATCATCAGATTAGCCGAAAAATAAGTGTCTCGAAACATTAACGGATAATTCTTGTAGACTTTATCAACCAAAACACATCTGCCTAGGGGGTTCAAAACTCTAATTACAAATTCAATAGACTCCACAAGCAAAGTCTTACTGTTCACTAAGTTCACGCATATATACGAATATGTTGATCCAGGATCTATCAAAGCAACCATAGAAGTATCATAAAGAGTAAATGTACCCGTAATCACGTCTGGCGATGAAGCTTCTTCTCCAACTCGGATAGCATAGGCTTTGGCAGGTGCACAAGCCTCGGATCTAACAGCTGTATCTTTTATTCCTCTTTGACTATCGCTTATATTTTTCATATTTCTGGGAGGTCTACCACGAAAAGCGTTGCCACTCGGCCTCGAATTCTGAGCATTATCTTTTTCAGCTAAATTTGAACAATCTTTTATAAAATGATTTCGTGAACCACAACTGTAACAAGCTCAGTCATTACTCTTTCCCTAGCATTCTCTAAAATGTCGTCTTCCACATTGATCACACTCAGGTTTCTCATTCTTTGCATTACCAGCACTGGCAATAGACGTAGCTGGAGCTTTAAAGCTCGATTGTGATCTAGCACTATATCTGTTCAAATGTCCCACACTAGCCTTTGAACGACTATTATCATCTCTGAATTTCTTTAATCCAGATTGAAATGACTTGCTCGATGATCTCTTTCTTACCTCTCTAGCTTCAAAATCAGCTTTTCTTTTCTCTTTCTCGATATCTTCAGCTTTACATGCTCGTTCAACAAGCATAACAAATTCTTTGATTTCAAGAATTCTGACTAATAGATGAATATCTTCGTTTATGCCATCCTCGAATCTTTTGTACATTATTGCTTCTGTAGATACACATTCACGAGCATAATGAATTAATCTTACGAATTCCCACTTGTATTCTATGACAGACATGCGACCTTGTTTAAGCTCAAAAAACTTATTACATTTTTTATCGATGAATCTGTGACTGATATATTTCTTCCAGAATTCAGCTTGGAAGAAAACCCAAGTAACCTGTTCACTCGGAACCAAAGATGTCAAAGTCTTCCACCAATGGTACGTCGTATCTCTCAGAAGGGAAATAACACATTTTATGCATTCTTCAGGATTTAATGATAATTCGTCAAACACTCGTATCGTGTTCTCTAGCCAAAACTCGACTTTTTCAGTATCATCGCTCGTTGTAGCTCGGAACTCTTCAGCCCCATATTTTCTAATCTTATAGACCGGTAGTCTACTTAACTGAACTGGATTCACTGGTGGCATAACAGGAGTTTGAAGAGAATTATCTGGGGGTGGAGGTTGTTGTACAGTCGGATTGGTTCTAATATATTGGGTGAACCAATTATTCGTCATCTGATAGAAGGCTTGTCTAGCCTCACCATCATGACTACTCATAGCCGGTCGAGAATTAGATGGCGCTGTCCCTTGCGCGGGAGCAGACGTGTTGCTTTTGACATCATCTTCCACGGCTCTTTCGGGATCCATTTACTGTATAAAAGCACATTTCAATGTCAGGATTCATCACACTATCGTAGTTCATAAATATGGGATGTATAGATAGACTCACTTACGCTATGGTAGTCCTAGAACTGACTAAACCATAGCTCTGATACTAATAAACTGTAACACCCTAACCTGTATCTGTCACTGGAATAGGTTAAGAGGCATTATCGGACTCATAACTTAGATCAAAACAATCAATTATCAAATACCATCTCAATTAAATAAAATACCATTCATTCATGTTCATTACGAAATTAAAACCGAGCATACAAGGTCTAATCCATTCATCTAGGACAAAATCGATAACATCTGAACTTTTCAGAACTTATAAAAATTTTTAACTTTTAAAAGGTCACACGCCCGTGTGAACAGGCCGTGTGCCTCACAAGGCATTAGACACGCCTGTGTGTCTAAGTCATGGCGAAATAGAGCATACACACTGACTTGTCAACACGGCCACAAGACACGCCTATGTGCCAGGCCGTGTGAAAATTAGGGAGGCTACTGACTTGGCCACACGGCTGACCACATGCCCATGTGCCAATCCGTGTGCCACACACAACCAATAGACATGCCCGTGTGTTTAAGCTATGTCAAAACTGGAAGGTATACTGCCTTTAATTCGTAGGGTACCCTAGGGGACACACGGACGTGTAACATGACCGTGTGTCACACACGGCTGAGACACATGCCCGTGTCTCTGCCCGTGCAGACAAAAGTAGGCCATTTGAATAGCCAACTTGCCACCCCAATTGGGTCAAACCTACAAGCACCAAACCAAGCATATATGCACAACAACTTCAGCCAATTTCTATACCAAACCATACATCATTCATGCCATAACATTATCAACCATTTACATGCTCATAAACTCAACTCAATTGTGCCAAAACATAAGACCAAATCATATCAAACATATGGTTTCATAATCTCTAAACTCATGACCAAATCTCAAACCAAAACTTGCCAAACTTACCATTTCTCTTAGCCATTCATGAACACATCAAATAAATCTTCTTGCATCACATTTCATATACCAAAATAAAAAACGTAAACACAACCATATCAAACATATCACATGGCTAAATATATACATCAAAAAACATAATCCCACAACTTCTAGCCTATACATGCCATACTTTAATATATAAATTTTCAAAGTACCAAGATGAGGTTCGATATTGTGGTGATGATCCTTGACGATCCTCGAACTCACAGTAGCTTCGATATCTATAAAACAATGCAAACACACACACAAAGTAAGCTTTCAAAAGCTTAGTAAATTCGTACCAAAATCAACAACAATATATAAAATATGAAACAACATCACATAAGTATTTATAAATTCTTTACTCATCTATCAATTTCATGACAACATCATCATATATTTACATCAATTCAATAAACTTTATATGCATTATACCATCTACCACATAGGTATTAAACTTACCTGAACATTCCCATATTCATTCATTTTCATTTTCACCTCTTGTTCGGATATTTTAAGGCTTTCTGAAGATTACCAATGATTTAAACATCTGCACACTTAGTGCTTTAAAGATTAGCCGAAGCTATAATAATTCCACACACTTAGTGCTTTCTCAAGTAACCGAAGCTATCTCAATATTGAACACTTAGTGCCTCATATAGCCGAAGCTAGTTTAAATCGCACACTTAGTGCCAAGTGCCATTGATTTATCATCATATTAATCCAAACTAAATGTATATACAATCTATGTATCAACAAAGCATCAAAACATACTTAGAACATCATGTTTTATGTACGAACCTACCTCGTACTCGAAGTTATCGACTTGGATTGTTTACTCAATAACCTTCGACTTCCCTCGTCTAAATCTGAATTCCTCTTCTCTTGATCGATATGTATTCAAAATTAACCCTTTTATTAACTAAATCATTCAAACCAATCCATATACACACAGTTAAGGCATATTGCAAACTAGCCCTTACATTTTCACATTTCGACACTTTAGTCCCTAATTCAAAAAATAAAAAAACACAAAGTTTGCTTGTACACAAGCTTAGATAAATTTTCATAGCTCTCTTACAAGTTCATACATTTCATTTATTTTACATTTTAGTCCCTCAAAATAACATTTTTACTATTTAGCCCAAATTACTCAAATTCATCAAAAATCCAAAGACAAAACATGTAAACCCAACATCAAGATTTCATATTTCAACATATAACATCACAAAGCTCATGGATTCATCCATGGAATATTTCAAAATTATCAAAAAAATCAAAAATTGAGGCATGGGTTTGATAATATACAAAGCAACGATTACAAAAATGTAAAAATAATAAAAAACTGAACAAAATCCATACCTTAATCAAGAAATTCAATGGTCAAACCCTAGCTATCCTTTTCTTTTCTTTTATGTGTGATTTTTAGATGATGAACATGAGAAAAATGAGTTTATTTTAAGCTTTTTTTATTTAACTTATGTTATTAATCAAATACCAAATTTGGCCTTTATTAATACATATAAAAATCATTTGTAATAAGGCCATATATGTCCATTAACAATGTAAATGACATAATTACCACTTAAGGACCTCTCATAAATAAAGCCAAATCAATTAGGCATTTTTAACATATAGTAGCCAACTTTTACATTTTACGCGATTAGGTCTTTTTTCTAAATTAAGCAAACAAACATTCAAATTTTCATACGAGACTTTCACACATGCTCATTCACCTATCATAAACACGAAAAATAATATTTAAATATTTTTTTAACTTATATGTGGTCCCGAAACTACTATTCTACTAAGGTCTAAACTGGACTGTTACAGTGTGAATTCTTAAAGCATTGAAAGACTTCCGAACGAATTAATGTATTGAACAAAGAGGTGAGAATGAAATAAAGAAATACGGGAAAGTTCATGTATGTACGTAAATCTTATAAACATTGAATCCATAAAAGGGATGACCTCTTGGTAAGCTTGTAATTGAATAATCAATTGCCTTGAGATTTAATGCAAATGCATTATTGTGCATTTATATTATTTGAATAGATATATATTTATGACACATGAATACATGGTGAACTCAATTGATGATTATGTGTTAGGCTTTTGGGCCAAATTGAGTGGTGATATGCCTTGTTTTACTTACTTCAATTGTGGTTAATTTGGTATGAATAGAAGGAAAAATTGGTAAATGCTTCAATTAGAATTACTATGAAAGTTGGAAAAGTATGAGTTATTAGATGATCGAAAGATGCTTATACACATACTTAAAAATGTGAATGCACTAAGTAGTATGTACTTAGGCTAATGTTGTTTAGGCTAAGGCTAATATATATTGAATTGACTAAAGTGGATTATGCTTATAAATTGAAGTTATAAGCTTTATTTCTTGGAATCACGAACTTACTAACCATTTTATGCTTACTTTATTTTAATTTCTTTGTGTATATAGATATCGAAAGCTAGTTGGGGTTGGAATGTGTCGGAGATATCGTCAAACTATCTATTGGCTATTTTGGTACTCATGGTTTTATAATTTCGGTTATAATGGCATGTATAGGTCGTTTTGGCTAATGATAGCCTATATGTTTTGGTTATATGTATAGCCATGTGATTTGGCTTATTTTGGTATACTTGGTTATGTATATATTTGTAAATGGCCTTTGATTATATAGTGTTGTGTATATATATGTATTAATGCTCCTTGGTGATGTGGTTTATAATTGCTTGTGAATGGCTTGTGGAAGTTAAGCATCTAAGCTAGCTAATGATTTGAAATTGATATGGTATGCTTGTGGTTTAGGCAAGGTAAAATGGTTGGTTGAAGTAGTGGATATAGATGCTTTGTGAATGTGAAATTGGCATGAATTGGATAGGCCAAACTTGATAAAATGAGCATGTTAATTGTTGGTATTAAATTGGTGATTTATGCTTGGTTGGAGTTAACGTTACATGCTTATTTATGCCTTGGATGTGTGCCAATTAGGTTGGTGTTGTTATATGCAAATTTGGGTGGCAAGATGGCTTGGTAAATAGCCTATTTTTGCTCACACTACCTAACACACGGGCGTGTGGCTTGGCCGTATGTGGCCATTTTGAAGGGTACACGGGCTAGACACATGGGCGTGTGGTCTGGACGTATGACCTAAGTTAGAGAGTTACACGGGGTTGGACATGGGCTGGGACATGGCCATGTGATCCCGTTTCAAATGTCCACATGGCTGGGGCACACAGGCGTGTGACCCTTACATTTTGAAAAATTTTGAGGTTTTCGAGAGATTTCCAAAGTTATCTGTTTAGTCTCGAACCACTCTCAAAGCATGTTTAGGGCCTCATAGGCTCATATTAGGGGCATTATCATTGAATGAAAATGGTTTTAATTTGGTTAAGGATTTACGATTCGAATTGTATGATTGATTGCATTGTAAGTCCGGTAGCACCTCGTAACCCTATTCCAGTGTCGGTTACAGGTTAGGGGTGTAAAAGAGTTAAAAGAGTTGAAAGCTCAGTTGCAAGAATTGACAGACAGAGGTTTTGTACAACCGAGTTATTCTTCCTAGGGTGCACCAGTATTGTTTTGCAAAAGAAAGATGGCACGATGAGAATGTGTGTCAACTATAGATAGTTGAATAAAGTGACTATAAAGAACAAATACCCTCTACCACTAATTGATGACTTATTTGATCAGTTTAAAGGGGATAAAGTATTTTCAAAGATTTATGAGATCGGGTTACTATCAGTTGCGAGTCAATGAGTCAGATGTACCGAAAATCGCGTTCGAAACAAGTTATGAACATTATGAATTCTTTGTCATGCCTTTTGGTTTAACAAATGCTCCTGCCATTTTTATGGACTTGATGAATCGAATATTCAAATCGTATTTAGATAGATTTGTTGTTGTATTCATTAATGATATTCTGATTTATTCACGAGATGAATTTGAGCATACCGAGCACTTGAGAATTGTGTTACAAACTCTATGTGATAAGCAGTTGTTTGCAAAGTTCAGTAAATGTGAGTTCTGGCTTAGAGAGGTTGGATTTTTGGGGCATATTATTTCAATGAATGGTATTAGAGTTGATCTAAGCAACATTTCTGCTATTGTTGATTGGAGACCTCCGAGAAATGTATTTGAAGTTCATAGTTTTCTGGGCTTAGCAGGTTATTACCAAAGATTTGTGAAAGGATTCTCAATGATTACGACACCAATGATACAACTTGTGACAGCCCAAAGTTGACCCTAGTCGGGAAGTGGTTTCGGGACCGCTAAACCGAGTCACCAAAATGTTTGAATGTGATACTTATTGTCTAGAATATGTAATTATGAATGTGTGAAAATTTCAAGCTTCAATTTGGTTGATTTCATGTGAATTTAGTTAATAGGACTTATGTGAGAAAATTCTAAAATGTGATAGGTCAATGTGTGAGGACCTATTAGTGCATGTGGACAAAGGGGGGACTTGCATGTCAAATTCCCCCCCTACTAGTAGTGGCCGGCCATGATGGGCATGATGCACAAGTGTGCAATTTATTTTATGGAAATTATGGCATGAGTATGGCACAAATAAGATATGTTAATATGTGTCATAAAATGTTGGGATAAAACAAATAAAATAATAAAAAGGAGTATGGAGAATACAAAAAAAAAATGTGTGTGTAGTTGTTTGTCCCCCCCCATTGCCGTGAGCTAAAGAAGAGAAAGGAGAGAATTTTGTTCATCCTTTTCTCATCTTCATGCTTGCCGAAACTAGAAAGAAAAAACAAAGAAAAATTTTCTCATCCTTTGGTTCATCCTTGGCCAAAAATTTTAAGGAGGAAAGAAGAAGAAAGGTGAAGAGATTCGGCCATGCATGTAGCTAGGCTAAGGTATGTTTGATGATGTTCCATGAGATGCATGCATGTTTTAGTTGTTAGCTTGAGTTCTACTTGGCCCATGGTCTAAATCTTGCTATGTGATGGAATTGGCACTTGACCATGGATGCATCATTCTTGGTTGGTGTTTGATGTTGTGGTGATGAGGCATGAGGATGAGTTAAGATTCGGCCTAGGTGGAGGTTGTGTTAATGCCATTGCATGCAAAATATGAGGCTTGTTAATGATGCATGTGATGATGGCTTGATGATTCTTGAACCTCCTTTTTAGCATTTTTGTGTGAGCACATATGTGCATTGGTTGCTAAATGGAGAAGAATCGGCTAGCAAGATGTGTGCTAAGGCCGAATGTAACTTTGCATGTTGATGAGCAATGCATGTGTTAAATCGATGAAAAGGGGGAGGATGCTTTACCAGTGTGTGTATATGTGTGTATTAAGTGTTGAGATCGACCCCAAAAATAGACATGCATATTCGGCCAAGGGGAAAGAAATTAGCTAATATGTTGTGTTGATGCATGATTTTTGCATGTATGAGACTTTAATGTCTAATGTATAAATATGGGCTAAGTGCCTTGTGTTCATCTTTTTGATGCCTAAATGATGAAATCAATTTATTTGTTTGATTAAGCTCAAGAGCAAAGGGGAAATAAATCCGATAAAGGGAAGGAAAAAGTGGTTGAATAGCTAGCGGAATCGTTCGACAACACCCGAGGTAAGTTCTTGAGTAAGAGAGCTTAAATTACAATGTGATTAAATCATGCTCTATGTGTGGCTATTGAGCCGAATGTGCAAGGACGATATGTGCCTTGTGTTTGAGTTTCGCAAATGAAAATGAAATATGAATGTGCCATGAATTATTGTTAGATGTGCATGATTAATTGAATGCTGTCCGGGCTAAGTCCCGAAGGCTTTGTGCTAAGTGAATATATCCGGACTAAGATCCGAAGGCCTTTGTGCGAGATACTAAATCCGGGTTAAGTCCCGAAGGCATTCGTGCGAGTTGTTAAATCCGGGTTATGTCCCGAAGGCATTGTGTGAGTTACTAAAACCGGGCTATGTCCCGAAGGCATTTGAACGAGGAGCTATATCCGGTTAAATCCCGAAGGTACGTGATTTGAAAATGAATGAGCTTGCTGTAAAATTCCAGCGAATACTCGAAAAACATCCCAATATGGGGATATGTTACGTATGTGTTGAATTTAATCGAGCCCTTACAAATAAATGTTCGCTCAGTTGATAAACGAGCTACCGGCCTTCGGCTAAGTTAGTCTATTGTGTATGTACATAAGGGTTGTGAATGTTGTGAATCAAGTTTGATATCGGTAAATTGCGTATTATGAAATATTCCATTTAGCTAAATGTGTGTTATTCTTTGTTTATGCTGGAATTTCTTGCTCAAAACTTACTAAGCATAAATTGCTTACTTCGTTCCATTGCTCCTCTGTTTTATAGATTTTTTTTGGTTCTCCAGCTATCGGACTCGGGATCTTGACGTCGAAGTCGCCCACACTATCAAAGGCTCTTATGGGTACTCTTTTGGTTGAATTTTGATATGGCATGTATAGGACGACCCATTGTTGTTTTTCGAGTACTTTATGTGATGTATAAGTTTTGGATAGCCATGTGAAAATGACTTATATGTGTTTAAGTATAATGTTATAATCATTTAGTGTGGATATGCTTGACAAGGATTGGCCACGGGGATGGTTAATCACTTTCATAAATTGTGCTATGTATGCAAAAAGGGCTAGTTGAACCATGAAATAGGTAAAGCCTACCTTAAAGGTAGATGCTGACAGCAGCAGTGACGTAGATTTGGAAAATCACTAAAAATAGTAGGAATGGAATTAAATAGTGAATAAATTATGTAAACAAACCTTGAAGAATCTACTTTCATAGGAAAGTAACGAAACAATCATATGGACAGTACAGTAAGAGATATTCGGGTTCTTGTGGAACAGGGCCAGAACAGTTTCTGGATTCCCTGTTCCGCCTTTGGAAATTCACTATAAATTGACCAGAGATAATTAGGGGTCATACCATATATGTATGGATTCCTCTCTGAGTCTAGTTTCCATAGAAACAAACGGAATCAGTATTGAAGCTCTGTGCAGAGAGATATCCAAGTCGTAATGGGAAAAGGTCAGTGTAGTCGACCCCTGTAACATGGGAGACTTTGACTAATAAACTGTACTAATTGGCCTGACCAAAAATTCTAGAAAAAAATACATAGGTGGGGACATGAGTCTAGTTTCAGGGAAAAATCACCAAACTGATTTTCGAGTTGTGAAACTCAAGATATGATTTTTGAAGCGACTAGTACTCAGACTGGGCAGTGTCTGGAAGGAAAATTTTCAAAGTTTGTTAACATCTCGTGTCCGACTCCGGTGTCGGTCTCGGGTTCGGGGTGTTACATTTTATTGGTATCAGAGCTACGGCTTAGTCGATTCTAGGACTACCGTAATGTTTTGGGTCTAGCTATACATGCCATTTTATGTGATTACTTGATAGTGTGGTGATTTCTAACAATTGTAAATGTGTTTATTTATAGTAATGGATCCCGATCGTGACCGAGAGGTAGCTGATGATCTTGAGAGTGTAGCGCCTGCTCCCGCACAAGGGAGAGTGCCGGCAGACTCTCAACCTAATGCTAGTAATCCGAATGATGAAGCTAGACAAGCATTCTATAGCGTGATGAATGATTGGTTTAACCAATACATTCGAACTAATATGGCTGTTCCACAACCTCCATTCCCGACAAATACTACCCCCGCACCTACAATACCACCGGTAACGGACCAAATAAGGTCAAATAAGCCCCCAGTTGACAGAATCCGAAAACATGGGGCTACTGAATTTAAGGCTATGGATAGCGATGATGCCGAGCAAGCTGAATTTTGGCTGGACAACACTATCCGGGTACTCGATGAGCTATCTTGTACACCCGATGAATGCCTAAAGTGTGCTATCTCCTTGCTACGTGATTCTGCCTACTATTGGTGGAGTACTCTGACTTCTATTGTGCCCCGAGAGCAAGTAACTTGGGAGTTTTTCCAAACTGAGTTTCGGAAAAAGTATATCAGTCAGAGATTTGTTGATCAAAAACGGAAGGAATTTCTTGAGCTTAAGCAAGGCTCCATGTCGGTTACTGATTACGAGCGAAAATTTGTTAGACTTAGCAAATACGCTCAGGAATGTGTTTCGTCCGAAGCTATTATGTGTAAACGCTTTGAGGATGGGCTGAATGAAGATATAAAAATGTTCGTTGGCGTTCTTGAAATACGAGAGTTCGTGGTACTTGTTGAACGAGCTTGTAAAGCCGAAGAGCTTAGAAAAGAAAAGCAAAGAGTTGATGAGGGAACTGGAGAGTTTCGTAAAAGATCCTCGGGAAGGTCTCTTCAACAGACATCGAAGAGATTTCGAGATGATGCGGGCCAGTTTAGAGGCACTTCGGGCCTTTTTGGACGAGATCGTGATCGACCCCCTGTGGGTACACGAGGCACTTCGGTCGCCAGTGTTGGGAATGAACGTCGAGACAGGACGAAATGTCGATATTGCGGTAAATGGCATTCGGGGAGTTGTAGATTTCCTGACCGCTCCTGTTACAAATGCGGATCAGTTGACCACTTCATTAAAGATTGCCCGAGGTTGTCGGGACAGAATGCAAATCAGAGTGGGAGACCGGGTGCTACCACTGCTCGAGGTAGACCATCTGGAAATATGGGCAATGCTAGTGGTGGTCAGGGAGGATCTAGAGATGATATAACCAGATCCGAAGCCCGTGCGCCTGCTAGAGCTTATGCTATACGTGCCCGCGAGGATGCTTCTTCGCCTGATGTTATTACCGGTACATTCACTCTCTTTGATACTAATGTAATTGCTTTGATTGACCCCGGTTCTACTCATTCTTACATATGTGAAACCTTAGCATCCAGTAAGACTTTACCTATTGAGTCTACTGAGTTCGTAATTCGGGTGTCAAATCCCTTGGGTCGTTACGTGCTTGTCGACAAAGTGTGTAAGAAATGTCCCCTGGAAATTCGAGGTTCCTGTTTTCCGGCGGATTTGGTGCTTTTGCCGTTTGATGAATTTGATGTTATCCTTGGTTTGGATTGGTTGACCGCGCATGATGCGATTGTGAATTGCAAGAGCAAGACTATTAATTTGAGGTGCGCAAATAACGAAGTAGTCCGAATTGAGTCTGCGGACTTGGAGGGGATGCCAGCTGTAATATCAGCAATGTTGGCACAGAAATATGTAAGAAAAGGGTGCGAAGCATACCTTGCGTATGTACTTGGTGACAAAGAATTAGAAAAGAAACCCGAATCTGTGCCGGTGGTTTGTGAATACCCGGATGTTTTTCCGGAAGAATTACCGGGTTTACCACCTGTTCGGGAGGTAGAGTTTGGTATTGAGCTTGTACCTGGGACTACGCCGATTTCGATAGCTCCGTATCGTATGGCACCAACCGAGTTAAAGGAGTTGAAAGCTCAGTTGCAAGAACTGACGGATAGAGGTTTCGCTCGACCAAGTTTCTCACCTTGGGGTGCACCAGTATTGTTCGTGAAAAAGAAGGACGGAACCATGAGGTTGTGCATTGACTATCGTCAGCTGAATAAAGTGACGATAAAGAACAGATATCCGTTGCCGCGCATCGATGATTTGTTCGACCAACTGAAGGGAGCCTCAGTGTTCTCAAAAATAGATTTGAGATCGGGCTATTATCAGTTGCGAATCCGAGATTCAGATATTCCCAAAACTGCCTTCAGAACGAGATATGGTCACTACGAATTCTTAGTGATGCCGTTTGGGCTCACTAATGCCCCTGCAGTATTTATGGATTTGATGAATCGGATCTTCAGACCATATTTGGATCGGTTCGTAGTGGTGTTCATTGATGACATTTTGGTCTATTCAAGAGACGAGACCGAACATGCTGAGCATCTGAGGCTAGTGCTGCAAATTTTGCGGGATAAGCAGTTATATGCTAAGTTCAGTAAGTGTGAGTTCTGGTTAAGAGAGGTTAGCTTCTTGGGTCATGTGGTATCCGCGTCGGGTATTCGAGTTGACCCGAACAAAATTTCAGCCATACTTGACTGGAAACCTCCGAGAAATGTTACTGAAGTTCGGAGCTTTTTGGGGCTCGCCTGTTATTACCGACGATTTGTCAAAGGTTTCTCGATGATAGCCACACCAATGACGAAGCTACTTCAAAAGGATGTTAAGTTCGAGTGGACGGAGAAATGTCAGAAAAGTTTCGACCAACTGAAAACTCATTTGACTGAGGCTCCAATTTTGGTGCAACCCGAATCAGGTAAAGAGTTTGTCATTTATAGTGACGCATCCCTACTTGGGTTGGGTTGCGTATTGATGCAAGAAGGTCGAGTCGTGGCCTATGCGTCGAGACAATTGAAGCCTCACGAGAGGAATTATCCGACCCATGATCTCGAACTAGCTGCCATCGTGTTTGCTTTAAAAATATGGCGACATTATCTGTTTGGTGAGAAGTGCCATGTATTTTCGGATCACAAAAGTCTCAAATATTTGATGACTCAACGAGACTTGAATCTGCGACAAAGACGTTGGCTTGAGTTGTTGAAAGATTACGAGCTTGTCATTGATTATCACCCGGGAAAGGCTAACGTGGTTGCGGACGCCTTAAGCCGGAAGTCATTGTTTGCTTTACGAGCGATGAACGTGCATTTGTCTGTCCTACCAGACAGTGTGTTAGTAGCTGAATTAAAAGCTAAACCATTATTGACTCACCAAATTCGTGAAGCTCAGAAAGTCAATGATGAATTGGTTGCAAAACGGGCTAAGTGTTTTCCGAACGAGGAATCGGAGTTTCAAATTGATGATGATGATTGTTTGAGGTTCAGAAATCGGTTGTGTGTTCCAAGGAATTCGGAACTCATTTCGATGATTCTGAACGAAGCCCATTGTAGCCGAATGTCAATTCACCCGGGGAGTACGAAAATGTACAACGATTTGAAACGTCAATTTTGGTGGCATGGTATGAAACGGGACATCTCCGACTTTGTTTCGAGATGTTTGATATGTCAACAAGTGAAAGCGGAACATCAAGTGCCTTCAGGATTACTCCAGCCGATCATGATACCCGAGTGGAAATGGGATCGAGTCACAATGGACTTTGTGTCCGGACTGCCCTTGTCAGCAAGTAAGAAGGATGCGATATGGGTTGTTGTTGATAGACTGACTAAGTCGGCTCATTTCATCCCCGTACGTACGGATTTTTCATTGGATAAACTAGCTGAATTGTACGTTTATCAAATTGTGAGATTACACGGGGTACCTGTTTCTATCGTGTCGGATAGAGATCCGAGATTCACCTCACGATTTTGGAAGAAATTGCAAGAAGCTCTGGGTACCAAGCTGCATTTTAGCACTGCTTTTCACCCCCAAACCGATGGTCAATCCGAGCGGATAATTCAGATACTTGAGGATATGTTGAGATGTTGCATCCTCGAGTTCAGTAGTTCATGGGAACGGTATTTACCTTTGATTGAATTCGCTTACAACAATAGTTTTCAATCAAGTATTAAGATGGCACCTTACGAGGCTTTGTACGGTCGTAAATGCCGTACACCATTGTTTTGGACCGAGCTCGGTGAAAGTAAAATTTTCGGAGTTGATTTGATTAAAGATGCTGAACAGAAAGTAAAGGTAATCTGTGAAAGTCTAAAGGTAGCCACGGATCGTCAGAAGTCGTACGCAGATTTGAAACGAAAAGACATCGAGTATCAGGTGGGAGACAAAGTGTTCCTTAAGGTTTCACCTTGGAAAAAGATACTCAGGTTCGGCCGTAAGGGCAAGTTGAGCCCAAGATTCATTGGGCCGTACGAAATCTCCGAACGAGTTGGTCCGGTTGCGTATAGATTGATTTTGCCCCCGGAGCTTGAAAAGATTCATGACGTCTTTCATGTTTCGATGCTTCGACGCTATCGATCTGATCCATCGCACATAATTAGCCCATCAGAGGTTGAAATTCAAGTCGACATGAGCTATGAAGAAGGACCGATGCGTATCCTAGCTCGTGAAGTGAAGGAGTTGCGAAACAAAAGAGTTCCGCTAGTAAAGGTGTTATGGCTCAAACACGGGATCGAGGAAGCTACTTGGGAGACCGAGAGCTCGATGAAAGAACGATACCCAAACCTATTTACCGGTAAGATTTTCGGGGACGAAAATTTCTTAAGTGGGGGAGAGTTGTGACAGCCCAAAGTTGACCCTAGTCGGGAAGTGGTTTCGGGACCGCTAAACCGAGTCACCAAAATGTTTGAATGTGATACTTATTGTCTAGAATATGTAATTATGAATGTGTGAAAATTTCAAGCTTCAATTTGGTTGATTTCATGTGAATTTAGTTAATAGGACTTATGTGAGAAAATTCTAAAATGTGATAGGTCAATGTGTGAGGACCTATTAGTGCATGTGGACAAAGGGGGGGACTTGCATGTCAAATTTCCCCCCCTACTAGTAGTGGCCGGCCATGATGGGCATGATGCACAAGTGTGCAATTTATTTTATGGAAATTATGGCATGAGTATGACACAAATAAGATATGTTAATTTGTATGTTGGGATAAAACAAATAAAATAATAAAAAGGAGTATGGAGAATACAAAAAAAAAATGTGTGTGTAGTTGTTTGTCCCCCCCCATTGCCGTGAGCTAAAGAAGAGAAAGGAGAGAATTTTGTTCATCCTTTTCTCATCTTCATGCTTGCCGAAACTAGAAAGAAAAAACAAAGAAAAATTTTCTCATCCTTTGGTTCATCCTTGGCCAAAAATTTTAAGGAGGAAAGAAGAAGAAAGGTGAAGAGATTCAACCATGCATGTAGCTAGGCTAAGGTATGTTTGATGATGTTCCATGAGATGCATGCATGTTTTAGTTGTTAGCTTGAGTTCTACTTGGCCCATGGTCTAAATCTTGCTATGTGATGGAATTGGCACTTGACCATGGATGCATCATTCTTGGTTGGTGTTTGATGTTGTGGTGATGAGGCATGAGGATGAGTTAAGATTCGGCCTAGGTGGAGGTTGTGTTAATGCCATTGCATGCAAAATATGAGGCTTGTTAATGATGCATGTGATGATGGCTTGATGATTCTTGAACCTCCTTTTTAGCATTTTTGTGTGAGCACATATGTGCATTGGTTGCTAAATGGAGAAGAATCGGCTAGCAAGATGTGTGCTAAGGCCGAATGTAACTTTGCATGTTGATGAGCAATGCATGTGTTAAATCGATGAAAAGGGGGAGGATGCTTTACCAGTGTGTGTATATGTGTGTATTAAGTGTTGAGATCGACCCCAAAAATAGACATGCATATTCGGCCAAGGGGAAAGAAATTAGCTAATATGTTGTGTTGATGCATGATTTTTGCATGTATGAGACTTTAATGTCTAAGGTATAAATATGGGCTAAGTGCCTTGTGTTCATCTTTTTGATGCCTAAATGATGAAATCAATTTATTTGTTTGATTAAGCTCAAGAGCAAAGGGGAAATAAATCCGATAAAGGGAAGGAAAAAGTGGTTGAATAGCTAGCGGAATCGTTCGACAATACCCGAGGTAAGTTCTTGAGTAAGAGAGCTTAAATTACAATGTGATTAAATCATGCTCTATGTGTGGCTATTGAGCCGAATGTGCAAGGACGATATGTGCCTTGTGTTTGAGTTTCGCAAATGAAAATGAAATATGAATGTGCCATGAATTATTGTTAGATGTGCATGATTAATTGAATGCTGTCCGGGCTAAGTCCCGAAGGCTTTGTGCTAAGTGAATATATCCGGACTAAGATCCGAAGGCCTTTGTGCGAGATACTAAATCCGGGTTAAGTCCCGAAGGCATTCGTGCGAGTTGTTAAATCCGGGTTATGTCCCGAAGGCATTGTGTGAGTTACTAAAACCGGGCTATGTCCCGAAGGCATTTGAACGAGGAGCTATATCCGGTTAAATCCCGAAGGTACGTGATTTGGTAATGAATGAGCTTGCTGTAAAATTCCAGCGAATACTCGAAAAACATCCCAATATGGGGATATGTTACGTATGTGTTGAATTTAATCGAGCCCTTACAAATAAATGTTCGCTCAGTTG
Source organism: Gossypium hirsutum (assembly GCF_007990345.1). NCBI lineage: Eukaryota > Viridiplantae > Streptophyta > Magnoliopsida > Malvales > Malvaceae > Gossypium > Gossypium hirsutum. The sequence goes on from NC_053426.1 coordinate 63,613,239, forward strand.
ATAAACGAGCTACCGGCCTTCGGCTAAGTTAGTCTATTGTGTATGTACATAAGGGTTGTGAATATTGTGAAGCAAGTTTGATATCGGTAAATTGCGTATTATGAAATATTCCATTTAGCTAAATGTGTGTTATTCTTTGTTTATGCTGGAATTTCTTGCTCAAAACTTACTAAGCATAAATTGCTTACTTCTTTCCATTGCTCCTCTGTTTTATAGATTTTTTTGGTTCTCCAGCTATCGGACTCGGGATCTTGACGTCGAAGTCGTCCACACTATCAAAGGCTCTTATGGGTACTCTTTTGGTTGAATTTTGATATGGCATGTATAGGACGACCCATTGTTGTTTTTCGAGTACTTTATGTGATGTATAAGTTTGGATAGCCATGTGAAAATGACTTATATGTGTTTAAGTATAATGTTATAATCATTTAGTGTGGATATGCTTGACAAGGATTGGCCACGGGGATGGTTAATCACTTTCATAAATTGTGCTATGTATGCAAAAAGGGCTAGTTGAACCATGAAATAGGTAAAGCCTACCTTAAAGGTAGATGCTGACAGCAGCAGTGACGTAGATTTGGAAAATCACTAAAAATAGTAGGAATGGAATTAAATAGTGAATAAATTATGTAAACAAACCTTGAAGAATCTACTTTCATAGGAAAGTAACGAAACAATCATATGGACAGTACAGTAAGAGATATTCGGGTTCTTGTGGAACAGGGCCAGAACAGTTTCTGGATTCCCTGTTCCGCCTTTGGAAATTCACTATAAATTGACCAGAGATAATTAGGGGTCATACCATATATGTATGGATTCCTCTCTGAGTCTAGTTTCCATAGAAACAAACGGCATCAGTATTGAAGCTCTGTGCAGAGAGATATCCAAGTCGTAATGGGAAAAGGTCAGTGTAGTCGACCCCTGTAACATGGGAGACTTTGACTAATAAACTGTACTAATTAGCCCGACCAAAAATTCTAGAAAAAAATACATAGGTGGGGACATGAGTGTAGTTTCAGGGAAAAATCACCAAACTGATTTTCGAGTTGTGACACTCAAGATATGATTTTTGAAGCGACTAGTACTCAGACTGGGCAGTGTCTGGAAGGAAATTTTTCAAAGTTTGTTAACATCTCGTGTCCGACTCCGGTGTCGGTCTCGGGTTCGGGGTGTTACACAACTGCTACAAAAAGATGTAAAGTTCGAGTGGTCAAAAAATGTCAGTAGAGTTTTGAATAGTTGAAAGCACTGTTAACAGAGGCACCAGTTTTGGTTCAACCTGAATCAGGTAAAGAGTTCGTGATCTATAGTGATGCATCGTTAAACAGATTGGGTTGTGTTTAGTGCAAGAAGGAAAGGTTGTAGCTTATGCTTCTTGACAGTTGAAATCGTACGAAAAGAACTATCCGATGCATGATTTAGAGTTGGCTGCAATTGTGTTCGCATTGAAGATTTGACGACACTACTTATATGGTGAAAAATGTCACATCTATATAGATCACAAAAGCTTAAAATATCTGATGCCATAGAAGGATTTGAATTTGCGACAACGAAGATGGCTTGAGTTATTGAAAGATTATGACTTTGTGATTGATTATCACCTGGGAAAAGCTAATGTTGTCACTGATGCCTTGAGCCAAAAATCATTGTTTGCATTACGAGCCATGAACACCCAGTTGATGATATGTAATGACGGGTCTATTTTAGCTGAATTAAGAGCTAAACCAGTATTTCTTCAACAAATTTATGAAGCTCAGAAAGATGATCGTGAACTACAAGTTAAACGAATTCAATGTAAGTCTAATTATGATTCAGAATTTCACATTGGAAATGATTACTATTTAATGTTCTGAAATAGAATTTGTGTACCAAAAAATTCAGACCTTATTCAGAAAATCCTACATGAAGCACACAATATTTGTTTTTTTGTTCATCTGAGTAGTACCAAGATGTATAACGATTTCAAATAGTTGTACTGGTGGTCGAGTATGAAACAAGATATATCAGAGTTTGTATCTAAATGTTTGATTTGTCAACAAGTAAAAGCTGAACATCAAGTACCATCGGGTTTACTACAACTTGTAATGATTCCTGAGTGGAAATGGGATAGAGTCTCAATGGATTTTGTGTTGGGTTTGCCTCAAACTCTGAAAAAGAAAGATGCTATCTGGGTTGTCGTTGATTGACTAACGAAGTCTGCTCATTTAATACCGGTACGTATAGACTACTCACTTGATAGATTAGTTGAATTGTACATTTCTAAGATTGTTTGACTACACAGTTTGCCACTATTTATTATCTCTGATAGAGATCCGATATTTACGTCGTGATTCTGGAAGAAATTGCAAGAAGCTTTGGGAACAAAGTTCAATTTCAGTATTGCTTTTCATCCTCAGACTGATGGTCAAACTGAGAGAGTTATTCAGATTCTCGAAGACATGTTGAGATATTGTATTTTAGAGTTTGAGGGCAGTTGGGAAAAATATTTAACTTTGATTGAATTTACATTTAACAACAATTTCCAAACGAGTATAAAGATGGCACCAAATGAAGCTGTATATGGCCGCAAGTGTCAAAATTCGCTATACTAGATTGAATTGAGTGATAAAAAGATTCACGGGGTTGAATTAATCAAAGAAACTGAAGAAAAAGTGAAAACAATTTGAGATAGTTTAAAAGCAGCTTCAGATCGACATATATTATATGCAGATTTGAAATATAGAGAGATTGAATTTCAAGTCGAGGACTGAGTGTTTTTCAAAGTATCACCATGGAAAAAGGTTCTTCGATTTGGTCATAAAGGAAAGTTGAGTTTGCATTTCATCGGGCTGTATGAAATTATCGAGAGAATTGGGCCTATAGCATATCGACTAGATTTACCATTAGCACTTGAAAAGATTCATATTGTTTTCCACGTTTCTATGCTACGTCAATATAGATCCAATCCATCACATGTGATCTCATCGATAGATGTTGAAATACAAGCTAATTTGACATATAACAAAGAACCGATCAAAATTCTGGCTCGTGAAATCAAAAAGTTGAGAAATAAGCGTATAGCCTTTGTGAATGTTCTTTGGCATATACATGGGATCAAGGAAGCTACGTGGGAATCCAAAGAAGCTATACAAAAACAGTACCCTAACCTCTTTACGGTAAGATTTTCGGGGACGAAAATCCCTAAGGGGGGAGAGTTGTAACAGCCCGTTTTGAGGTCAAATCAGAATAGTGATTTCGGGACCACAAATCCAAAGTTAAAACATTTATTTTATTATTTTAATAAGGTCTACAGCATGATAGTTTAATTATGTGAAAGTTTCGTTAAGAAATTTTACGGTTTAAATGCTTAATTTGGTAAAAAGGACTAAATCGCGTAAAACGTAAAACTTATGTTCTATTAGCTAAAAGTGTCAAATAGCTATAGAACATTAAAGTAAAGGTCCTTAAGTGTTAAATAGTCCATTTATGGTTAGTGGATGATGATAGCATGGCAATTGGTGTAGTTTATTATATTTTTAAAGGTTATTAAGGTAAATTGATTATTAATGTTAATACTAATAAAAGAAAACTTAATTTTTGTTTCATGATTCATATTTTAACTGAAAATTTGAGGAAGATAAAACAAAAATAGGGCTTTCCATTCGAAAAGCATAAATTCTTCAATTAAGGTATGGTTTTAGCTCGGTTTTTAATGATTTCTACGTTTTTGAGCTTGTTGTAGCTTAATCTAGCTAGCCCGTACATTCGTTTTTGAACTTTTTATAGATTTTGAATGATTCCATTGTTGAATAATTGATTTCTTTAATGTTTAATGATAGATTATGGAAGCTTGATGATAGTTTTACAAGTTTTATAAAGTAATCTTTGACAAAAATGTCAAATAAGGATTAAATTGTGAAATTGTAAAATTATGTGGTTAAAAATGTGAAATAATTAAAGATATGGACTGCTAGGAGTTCCTATGAAATTTGGCTAGGCATGGGTAGGTACTAAATTGCATGAATTTGCAATTTTATGTGATAAGGACTAAATTATAAAAATTGAAAAAGTATAGGGGCAAATGTGTAAATTTGGAAAAATATGAAGTATGGACTAAATTGAATAGATTGAATGCTAAATGTATTGAATTTGATAATATATAGATTAAGATAAGTTGAGATCGAGTTTAGATCGGGGAAAAGGAAAGATTGACGAATAGCCGATCGTTTTTAACCGAGCAAATCGAGGTAAGTTTGTATAATTAGAATCAAACTTTTCTATACTTATAGTTAGTGAAATGAATATGTATAGTCGAAATACTTGAAGTATGAACATTTTATTGATATAATGTATTTGTTACCGAGCCCTGTTTGAACTACATGAATTCATTGGATACGAGTGACATGATACTGGATACCATTTTGGTCGAGCTCCTGCATTTTTTGAGGGACTCACAACAGCTCGTATGAGCTTACCAATATATCAGCTCAAAAGAGCTTACTGTTTTGAGCTCATTAGAGCTTACCATTTCAGCTCATTAGAGCTTACTGTTTATCAGCTCAGGAGGAGCTTACCGATCATGGCTCAAAAGAGCATACATGATAATGAATTGACGGATTACTAACATTGTTCACTCGATTATCCTTTGAAGTTCTAATAGGTTCAACGGGTTTAAATAATGTTATACGGATGGGTTACGGTTTATAAATGTTATGAATGTTATACATAATATATGAATTTGGAATGCTGATAAGCATTGTATTAATGGATGATTTCATGTATGTTTACAATGACTAACATTTGATTGATACTTGTGATTAGGTATTTGTTTGTTGAATTGGTTGCATATTTTTATTTCTTTGATTATGTATAAATGGTAAGTTTAATTCTAAATTATACGGGCTTACTAAGCTTAAAATCTTACTTTGTTTCTTTTCTATGTTTTATAAAGGTTTGTTAGCTCGCTCGTTCCGGACAAGTCGGGGTTGCACATCTCACTATCCAAATTCTGATTGGTACTTTTGAACTTGTGAATTTGTAAATATGGCATGTATAGGCTAGTTTGAAAGATGTTAGTTATGCTATTTGATATCCTAATTTTGGTATATTTTTGTGTATAAGTAAGCCATGTGATTTGGCTTATTTTGATGTTATGTTTTGGTTGAATTGAAAGTGTTCTATTATGGTATGTTTTGGCTAGGTAAGATGGAATGAAATTATGCAAATGAAGTCTTGATATATAGATGTTAGATGAATGAATTATACAAGCGGTTAAATAGGTATTTGGAGATGTAAATGGTAAGTTTTGATATGGCTTATAATGTGTATTGAAATGGTTATTTTCGCTGCCAATTGACTTGTATAAATGTGGTCAATTATGCTTGTAAATGTTTGTGTTTATGGGTTGGAAAATGGCCTTGCAAATAGCCTATTTTTGTCCACATGGGTAGAGACACGGGCATGAGTCTCAGTCGTGTACGACACAAGGTTATGTTACAGGGCCGTGCGTCCCCTGTGGTACCCTATGAAATAAGTCAATATACCCTACAGGTTTGACACGGCTTAGACACACAGGCGTGTCTATTGGCCGTGTGTGTCACACGGACTCATACACAGGCATGTGACTGACCGTGCGACATAAGTCAGTATACCCCTTTAAATGGCACATGGCCTAGCACACGGGGTAAACACATGGGCGTGTGGTTGGCCGTGTGACCCAAGTCAGTATCCTCTCGAGTTTTCACACGGCCTGACACACGGGTGTGTCCTCGGCTGTGTGACAAAAGTCAGTATGTATGCCCCGTTTTCACACGGACTTGTCTACAAGCCATGTGGGGCAGATGGCCTGTTCACACGAGCGTGTGACACTTGAAATGTTGAAATTTTTCTAAGTTTTGAAATTTTTAATATGTTACGATTTAGTCCCGAATGCATGATTAAAGCTTGATATGTTTGTTTTAAATACATAGTAAATATGAATGAATGATATAGACTGAGAATAGATGTTATCGAATAAATAATTGTTCTGAACAGAGTTACAAGTTCGGTAATGCCTTTTAACCTATTCCGGCGACAGTTATGGGTTAGGGGTGTTACAACATGGCCATGTGACAGCCTGTGTCCCATGTCGTATGCACCCAAAATAACTTCCGAAACAAGAAATTCCATGCACCATTTCTTAAGAACCAAAGCAAACCATTTCCAACTCTTTTCACCTATTCAAAACGTATATTAACATACCAAAAATATACAACCTATGTCCTAACCAATATGCCCACATTGACACCACAATTTAATTACTATTCCAAATTCACATTCAATATACACATGTTCTTTTTTTATAAACCAAAAAACATATCTATTCATATATTTCTTTTACATTCAATGAACCAAACATCTAATCACTTTTATAATGCATATAGCAAATGGTCAAAAGCACTTATATAGACATACCATTTCCATCACACACCACAATCAACCAAAATACCAATTAAGTTTTACATGAATAAACACGTCTTATACTTCAATTGACACAAAACATAACCATAATGTTAATGACATATATATACGGAAATCTTATTTACATGCCACTTATAATCAAACCAAAGTGAATAGATAGTTACTGATCAAGTTGTCAGATAGTGTGATCTCCAAAGCCAATCCAATCAACAACTTGTATTAGATGATTTACGAGGAAGAAAAACCAACACAAGGTAAGCTTACGTAATGCTTTGTAAATTTGAAATAAACTTAAAACTTTAACTTACCGTAAATTTAAAAATTTTACAAGATAATTCAATATCATGATCATGAGTTTCTTAATTACCTATACACAATACAAGTCCTGTAAAATTATATGAAATATGTAGTGTTAGCTTGGAAGAATCAACTTGAAATCGTTGATAGAGGGGTTGAATTGGCCTTTGAGAAATTGAGGTGGAAGCAATGAAAAATATGTAGCAAAGAACACAAAGATTTATAGTGGTTTGACCCCAATTGCCTATTCCACTACCTTAGATTACCACAACTAAGGATTTCCCCAAATTCACTAATTTGGCAACCTTTAAGGACAAGGTTTAACCTTACAAACTTTCTTAAGATTTATACCCCAAAATCTTAAGATACAACTTCCTTAAGGTTTCTACCCAAACTTTAAGAATAAACCCTCTCACAAAGAGAAACAAATAAGCAAAAAAAGAAACAATCCTTACAAGGTCAGGATATTTGCCAATTAAGCACAAATACAAAGAAGAACACTTGAGCTAAATGAATAAAATGAAAGCTCACAAGTGTTTATAAGACAATGTATGAAATAATTAAGCTCTAGGTTGTTTTGATTGATCTTTAAGCTTTGCACATTGCTCTTTTTCTTGCTAGACCTTTGGAAGATGGTATTTATACCCTCTAATTCATTTCCAACCATTTTGGTTGTTGTGGAAGTAAATATAGCTATTGGGGATGAAATACCATGTCCGTAACTGCACTTGCAGCAGCGAGTATTGATACCTACTAAAAGGGTATCAATATTTTTTTAATTAATACAGATTTTAGTGACCTTTGGAGCAGGAATATCGATACCTTAGGAAATATATCGATACCTTAAGAAAAGTATCGATACCTGATCAATACTTACCAGGGTTTGAAAGAAAAATAATGTCAATTTGGTATCGATTATCATAGGGGTATCGATATCTTGTAAAATATCGATACCTAGACAAAAAGTATTGATACTTTTTGTCCTAGAGCAATTCTAACTTGTTTGAAAATGGTTAAACATATTTGAAAATGTTTGACTCAATTGAAACCATTTCAACTTGATTTTATCAAATTGCTCAACTTTAATTTTATTCAAAAACACTTTAATTTGTTATATCAAAACATATTATCCAATAAGCATTAATTTAACAATCTCCCCCTTTTTGATATAACAAAACATTTTGTAAATTTGTTTTTGAATAGATTGATCCCCCTTAATAAAAGTCATTTTCTATTTAAGCTCCCCTATATAAAAATCATTTTCAATTTAAGGCATAAATATTTGGAGCATAAATATTTAAAATAAGCATAAATTTGACATTCATTCTTATTTGAAAATTTGGTAACTAATCTTGCATATAAGTAATCAACCATAGAATTTACCTTTCTCTCCTCCCACTTTTTGTTATAGAAAAAAATCAATAACAAAAAAAAATCAATTAAAACTTAAGAGGAAAATAAAGTGGTTAGTTGAAAGATAGATATTAAACTTAAAGAACAAATGAACTACCATACCAATCAACATTAAGGTACAATCACATAGAATTTTCCTTTGATCTCATTGAAGTAATACACCTTACCTACAAAGCTAGAATTAAGTTTTTGGTACCCAATATCTTTTGGGTTCATGATCATTAGTCTTCAAAATCCTAGTCCCTTTAGGAATTCATTTTGAAAGAGCTATCTTGTCTTGAGTATCACCAAGTCCTTTAGGGACCCATACACTTTTAACAAGTTTTCCCCTGTAAAATCTTGAGGGACCTCTATCTATATAGAAATCAAAGCTAATTTTAACAAATTTTTGTTTTGAATTTTCTCCTATTTTAAAAACTTTATTAGAGTGAGCTTTTTCACTTTTAAGTAACTCAAGTTGCTTTTGATGATCCTCATGAACTTTTGAAAGTAAATTATGCAAGTATAAATTTTTCTTTTCATAGTCATTAATAATTTCTTACATTTTGTTTACTTTCTCTTCAAGTTCATGACTAGTTTCGAAAAATAAGTCATTTTCATTTCTCAATTTTCAAACATTTTTCTTATGTTTTAAAATCATGATTTCAAATTCCAAACCCAATTTGTCATGGGCATCTTGCAACTCATCAAAAGAATAATCATTTAAAGTTGATGAGTTAGAAGTTACCTTAGGATCGTTGATGACCATAAGGTACAAGTTGGCTACTTCATCATCGAATGAATCTTCATCACTGCAAGTAGGAACATAGGCCTTTTGTTTGCTAGATCCCTTATTTTTAAGTTGAAGACAATCATACTTTATGTGTCCCAGTTTCTTGCACTCCTAAAAAATAATAGGATCTTTCTCCTTAGTAGATTCAAGTTTGATTCCTTCATTCTTTTGAAATTCTCTTCCTTTGTTGGACCTCATGAATTTCTTGAATCTTCTAGCAAATATCTCCATCTCTTCACTTGATTCACTATTGTCATTAGTGTTGGATTTTAGAGCTTTACCAACATTCTTCTTCATAATTCTTTCTTCTTCACTCCCTTTGTTAAGCCTCATCTCATATGTAAGCAAAGAACCAATGAGCTCATCAAAGGAGAGTGAGTTGAGATTCTTTGATTCTTCTATTACCATCACTTGAGCTTCCCAAGACGTTGGGGGACTACTCAACATCTTATTCACCATCTCCTTGTTGGGATAGATCTTCCAAAGGTTTTGAGACCATTGATGATGTGGGTAAAGCGATTGGGCATCTCCTTGATTCCTTCTTCGGATTTTGCTTTAAACAACTCATAATCAAGGTTGAGAAGACTTATCTTGGACTCCTTAACTCTAATTTTCCCTTCATGGGTGACTTCAAGCTTTTCCCATATTTCTTTGGCATTGTTGCACAAGGAGACTCTCTTGTTCTCATTTGCACCAAGAGCACAAAATAGGGTGTGCAAAGCTTTTTCATTTAATTGTATCTTCTTGATATCATTGTAATCCCATTCACTTTTTTCATTGGGATAATTACACTTTCAACCCTTTTCAATAGAATGAATGACCCATTTGTAATTATCCTTCAAACTTCATAGTCGTTGGCTTAGATGAATAGCTTCATTCTTGTTCTCCAATAAGAGTAGTTGGAGCCATTGAATAGACGAGGCCTCATGTTGGAATGCCCTTCTCCCAATATGGTGGAATTTGGCTCGGAAGTAGACGTAATTTTGTAAAACAAGTTGATGGTCGTTTAAGCTTCTTCGAGGATATTCTCTTAGTTGTTAAACCATCTTTAGAGACTAGCTTTGATACCAATTGTTATCTCAAAAGGATCAACACAAGATCATTGATAGGGAGGTTGAATTGGCCTTTGAGAAATTGTAGTGGAGGTAATGAAAAATATGCAACAAAGAACACAATGATTTATAATGGTTTGACCCCAATTGCCTACTCCACCACCTTAGCTTACCATAACTAAGGATTTTCCCAAATTCACTAATTTGGCAACCTTTAGGGACAAGGTTTAACCTTACAAGCTCTCTTAAGATTTATGCCCCAAAATCTTAAGATGCAACTTCTTTAAGGTTTCTACCCAAACCTTAAGAATAAACCCTCTCTCAAAGAGAAACAAATAAGAAAACAAAGAAACAATCCTTACAAGATTAGGATGTTTCCCAATTAAGCATCTTAACTGAATTCGTACCTATGTTTTTGGCTTAGGGGATGTTCATTGTTATCTGCTTTCAACTAAATGATCTTCTCCGCTATTCTTGTACCATGAACTGCTTCGAGTGTGGACTCAAACCAATTGAATTGAAACATAGAACTAGAAATTTTTTTATCTTTTTGGGGTGAAAAAAAATTCTCTCTTCTTAATAAAAACTGATAGAATTGTTATTCTAGAAAATATATGTAATAGTTGAGAATAAATTCTCTCTATTTTTTTGCAGAATAACAATCGTTTAAAATTGTGTTAAGAGCTCTGTTGGTGCCATCTATTTACATGAAAAGAAGGTAGAAACCTTTTTGAGTTGTAGTGGTTTATTTTAAATAGAAAAACATCCTACATAGAATAGGGATAGGGTGAACAACACACCCTAATATTCCTACTAGGTTTTTTCTCCTTCCATGTCCATGAGGGGTTATTGGCCTTTTTCACACTGGATCCAATTACGAGTACATCTTGGGCCTTTTGGACCTAGTACGCTGTAAAGCTGTAACACCCCGAACCCGAGGCCGTCGCCGGAGTCGAACACGAGGTGTTAACAGACTTCAACCCACTTAAAAAAAATTTTCCAGACAAGCTGCCAGTCTGCATACTAGTCGCTAAAAAAATCATATCTCGAGTTCTGAAACTCGAAATCCATTTCCGTAAATTTTCCCTGAAAACAGACTCATATTTCCATCTACACATTTTTTTCTAGAATTTTTGGTCGGACCAATTAGTACAGTTTATTAGTCAAAGTCTCCCATGTTACAGGGATCGACTACACTGACCTTTGTGCATTACGACTTGGATATCTCCCTGCACAGAGTTTCAACACTGATGCCGTTTGTTTCTATAGAAACTAGACTCAGAGAGGAATCTATACATATATGGTATGACTCCTAATTATCTCTGGTTGATTTATAATGAATTTCCAAAGTCGGAACAGGGAATCCAGAAACCGTTCTGGCCCTGTCTCACGAGAACCTGAATATCTCTTAACATACTGTCCATATGATCTTTTTGTTGCTTCTATATGAAAATAGACTCATCGAGCTTCGAATACATAATTTATTCATCAATTAATTCCACTCCTACTATTTTTTAGTGATTTTTCAATCTCATGTCACTGCTGCTGCCAGCATCTGTTACGAAAGTAACTAGGTCCATTTCATGCCTACTCCTTGATCCAACTCAATTGAACATTCATGCCATTTTCGCATGGCTTAAAGTTTACATACCAAAGTTCAAACACAACATAATAGCCTATACATGCCGAAATGTTCTCCTAAGCCGACTAAGAAGAAAGTACCAAAACTTGCTATCCGGTGTGATGACTTCGATGACGGCCCGACCACGCAAAAAGAGATGTGTCCAAGAAACCTAGAATAGGTGACAAGGAAACACCGAGTGAGTTTATAACTCAGTAAGTCATAAGCTATGCACTACCATCCATCAATAACATTATCACAAGAGAAAACAAAATGGAACGAGGCTAATTACTCCATCCATTCCGAACCATACCATAGTTCCTCCGACCTATCGGTTTAATTTCATACCAATTTATGCATTCACAATCCACATACTCATCAATAGGATATTCGAGGCATTTTCATAAATCATTTTATTTTCGTTACAAACATACAACTAAACGGCCTTTCACCCATTCTACGATAAATTTCATGTACGTGACTTCAAGTATATTTGTCACATAGGTTCAAACTTACCAAGCTCAACACCAAGTATAGACATAGCACCTATTAGCCATGAACTCAAGACACTTACCCGATCCGCTGTCCGTGATCGACTCAATAGCGTCGCACACTTAGTGTCCATAATGATTCAAGAATATATATTAAGTCCGCACACTCAATGCTATATAATCAACTCGCACACTTAGTGCTACATAATCAAACTCGCACACTTAGTGCTACATAGTCAACTCGCACACTTAGTGCTACATAGTCAAACTCGCACACTTAGTGCTACATAGTCAATTCGCACACTTAGTGCTACATAGTCAAACTCGCACACTTAGTGCTACATAGTCAAACTCGCACACTTAGTGCTACATAGTCAATTCGCACACTTAGTGCTGCACAATTTAAACCCGCACACGTAGCGCCAATCTCATGGTTATAAATGTTTATACTCGCACATTTAGTGCCGAGATCAACAACTCAATACATCTCACCTCTTTTCTTTTCATTCAACACTTTCATCATCACATACGTACATGCATATATATATTTATTCATTCCATTCAGCATCATTACATAAACGTTATGACCATTTGAATTAATACCAACTATATGCTTAATGACTTACCTCGTGTTGGGTAAGACGGTTCCAACTCGGCTACTCGATGACCTTTTCTTTGCCTTTGCTCGATTCACCTCCTTTAACTCCTTGAGCTTAATCAATAATTTAACTAGTTTAACCACCTTGCTAAATATTTACAATCCAATTTCACATGTATATGTATGTTAGTATATTCGGCTAATAACCTCATGCAACTACCATATCATCAAAAATCTAATCACACATGCACATGCATTAGGTAAGTTACCTTTGCTAATTTTAAACCCAACATCACACAAGCTCTCAAGTGATGGCCAAATGCTTCTTTTGTTACCCAACTAATCATTCGACAATTTCATCCCCTTTACCACCCTTTTATGCCTAATTATCTAAATCAAGATAAGATCATCAACATGCCTAACCATAGCCGAATGTGCAACATTAATCTATCACCTCTATCTCTTAAATACTATCAAGTTCATTTACTTCTAATTTCTTAAGTTCAACATCTTAATGCCCATTATAGCCACTCCCATAATCTAAATTTAAAAATCGGCAACACCCACATTTCAACTATCTTAGCCGAATACTCCTCAACACTTAGACTAAAGTATGCACATTAAACTTAATACAACTTTCATTATTCCTTTCACCCTCAAACATAATTTATAAATCTTGCCCTTCCTTCCATGTTTCGGTCAATTATTCAAATTACCTCATAACATGAACATTCTTTTCAACTAATCTAGCATGACTTATTCGGCCTTAACAAAGAACCACTTTTCATACAAGGACAAAAATAAATCAAATGAACCTCCCATTTAAACCCCATTCTATCTTCTACTTACTCAATAATACATGTTTCTTAGTTCATATTCATCTATAACCATTTCAAATCACATACTACAAAACATCATCAATTTGGCATATAAGAACATAAACAAAGGTTTCTTGCAACACAACTCAAAAATCAACACATGGGTCATGTTATGAGCATCAAAACAACTCAACTTCACAAAAAAAATGCCAAAAGAACCACATGATATCATACCTTAATCTATAAACTCACTTGGCCGAATGTCCTAGCTTCCATTTTTCTTTTCTTTTCCTTATGGTTTCGGCAAGATGATAGAAAAGATGATGGAACTTTGTTTTTATCACCACTTACTAATATAAATTTATTATACATAATTCCCACCAAATATAAAAAATGAAGACAAGGGAACACCATAATGCATGCGTATGTTGGCCGGCCATTCACATTCAAAAATGGTCTATTTGACATGCAAGTCCACTCTTTTTGGTACATGCACTAATAGACCATTTTAAATTGGACTATCATATTTTCACCATGTCTCAAATCGATCCCTATTAACAATTTCTCATGCAATTGGTAAAATTAGGGAATGAAACTTCCACATACTCATGTTCACACATAATAAGCATAGAATATAGCAATTAATTATTTTACGACTCGGTCTTGTGGTCCCGAAACCACTTTCCGACTAGGGTCACATTAGGGCTGTCACAACTCTCCCCCACTTAAGAAATTTTCGTCCTCGAAAAGCTTACCAGTAAATAGGTTTGGGTATCGTTCTTTCATCGAACTCTCGGTTTCCCAAGTAGCTTCCTCGATCCCGTGTTTGAGCCATAACACCTTTACTAACGGAACCCTTTTGTTCCGCAACTCCTTCACTTCACGAGCTAGGATACACATCGGCTCTTCTTCATAACTCATATCGGCTTGAATTTCAACCTCCGACAGACTAATTATGTGCGAAGGATCAGATCTATAGCGTCGAAGCATCGAAACATGAAAGACATCGTGTATCCTTTCAAGTTCAGGGGGCAAAATCAATCTATATGCAACCGGACCAACTCGTTCGGAGATTTCGTACGGCCCAATGAATCTCGGGCTCAACTTGCCCTTACGGCCAAACCTGAGTACCTTTTTCCAAGGCGAAACTTTAAGGAACACTTTATCTCCCACCTGATATTCAATGTCCTTTCGTTTCAAGTCCGCATACGATTTCTGACGATCTGTGGCTGCCTTCAGACTTTCACGGATTACCTTTACTTTCTGTTCGGAATCTTTAATCAAATCAACTCCGAAAATTTACTTTCACCGAGCTCGGTCCAAAACAATGGTGTACGGCATTTACGACCGTACAAAGCCTCGTAAGGTGCCATCTTAATACTTGATTGAAAACTATTGTTGTAAGCGAATTCAATCAAAGATAAATACCGTTCCCATGAACCACTAAACTCGAGGATGCAACATCTCAACATATCCTCAAGTATTTGAATCATCCGCTCGGATTGACCATCGGTTTGTGGATGAAAAGCGGTGCTAAAATGCAGCTTGGTACCCAACGCTTCTTGCAATTTCTTCCAAAATCGCGAGGTGAATCTCGGATCTCTATCCGACACGATAGAAATAGGTACTCCATGTAATCTCACAATCTGAGAAACATACAATTCGGCTAGTTTATCCAATGAAAAATCTGTACGCACAGGGATAAAGTGAGCCGACTTAGTCAGTCTATCAACAACAACCCAAATCGCATCCTTCTTACTTGTTGACAATGGTAGTCCGGACACAAAGTCCATTGTGACTCGATCCCATTTCCACTCCGGTATCATGATCGGCTGAAGTAATCCTGAAGGCACTTGATGTTCCGCTTTCACTTGTTGACATATTAAACATCTCGAAACAAAGTCGGAGATGTCCCGTTTCATACTATGCCACCAAAATCGTCGTTTCAAATCGTTGTACATTTTCGTACTCCCCGGGTGAATTGACATTCGGCTACAATGAGCTTCGTTCAGAATCATCGAAATGAGTTCTGAATTTCTTGGAAAACACAACCGACTTCTGAACCTCAAACAATCGTCATCATCAATTTGAAATTCGGATTCCATATTCGGAATAAATTCAGCCCGTTTTGCAACCAATTCATCATCAACTTTCTGAGCTTCACTAATTTGATGAATCAATGATGGTTTGGCCTTTAATTCAGCTACTAACACATTGTCGGGTAGAACAGACAAGTGCACATTCATCGCTCGTAAAGCAAACAGCGATTTTCGGCTTAAGGCATCCGCAACCACATTAGCCTTTCCCGGGTGGTAATCAATGACAAGCTCGTAATCTTTCAACAACTCAAGCCAACGTCTTTGTCGCAGATTTAAGTCTCTTTGAGTCATCAAATATTTGAGACTTTTGTGATCTGAAAATACATGGCACTTTTCGCCAAACAAATAATGTCGCCATATTTTCAAAGCAAATACGATGGCGGCTAGCTCGAGATCATGGGTTGGATAATTTCTCTCGTGTGGCTTCAATTGTCTCGACGCATAGGCCAC